>NW_024532866.1:57500-85222 GCF_016097555.1 Gigantopelta aegis
ATTTATCTGTCTATAGGTAAAAGACCAGCTTACGCAACGAATCTAGTCAAAATAGGATTTTATATATGTGTCAAAGACCAACCAAAGAAGGTATATCCCTACATCTTGATAAATAAAATACATCTTTATTGTTATTAATGTACTAGAAGAATGATATTATAATCCGTTTGCGTCAAAAGCAAACCGTTGAATTGGCGTATAATTTCATAATGAATCGTACAAATACTCGTATGAAACATATATAATTAAATTTTAAACACATACCAACTTGCTTAACATTTTAACTTTTTAAACAAAAAGGTTCACGGTAAATAAAACGTTTTTCGCTGTAAAATTGCATATTTTAAATGTCTGTTTAATACAGGAATGAAGACAGTTGCTGAAAAAGCAGCTGCACGTATAATTCAGCCTTTAGTCTCTTTGTGTACACTTTAAATAAGTTACTAGTAACAGTTCTGGTGCAGTTGTCTATTTTGACTATTCTAGTTTTTGCTATCTTTTGAGTTTTAAAGAGACATTCCTGAGTTTGCTGCATTGTAAGATGGTCCCGACTAATAAAATATTTCTACGATTAAAGTTACATATTAAATATATTTTCTTGTTTAGAATATCAGTGTCTATATATTCAATGTGTTTCTGGTCGTCTTAATATTTGTAAGAAGCCCAAACTCGATTTTATCTTCAAATAATTTCGTACGTACGAAAAAATATATTTTAGGAAATAAAATGAAATTTAACCTAGTACAAATATTAGAACGATCAGAAGCACATTTAATATACAGCCACTAATATTTTACGCAGAAATATATATTTGATATGTAATTACAATCGTTAAAAAGTCTCTGTTAATCGATAACATCTTAAAAAGTGCAGCAAACTCAAAAATGTCCCTTTAAAATGAGATTTAATCTATACAATTTAAAACGTAGGTAGTAATCTCTTAATACATGACTTTGAACAATATCTTGCTCGAGCAAAAAATCTCAAACAACACAAAAAACTAACAACAACAACAACAAAAATGACACCATAAGAAAACATACCACTCCAAAATCGATGCAAGCCCTTAAGATTAGATATTTCAATAATGACATGTAATATTAAAAAGGAAAACAAAAACAAAAATAGGGAATTATTTATATTTCGTTTAATGCTGGATTTATTTTACTGATGCGTTTTTACTTTTTGAGTTGGCTAAATGATGAAGTAGGTATAGCTCAACATTTCCGAAAGGTAAACCTCATGACAAGCACTTAATATATAAGCAAATTTAAGAAAAAATAGGTTTGTGAACGTTTTTTTGGTAGAAGCTTGTGAACAAGAACAGATCACCTCTGATCTAATCCTGAGAACAATGCTTATAACCTACATACAACACTCATCAACAAAGTGGTTGTTGCCAGATTTTAAATTTACACTTAGTGTAGTCATTTGGAAATAAACGATGGCCACTAACTTCGTGTTTGGTCGCATCTTTCTTAAATAGTAAAGTGACGGACGCGAGTTTTAATTTTAAACATTACGGCGTATTTTCACAATTAGAGCAGGTTTTGATATTTGGATATCTAGGCTTGACCTACCAGGTAGATATAATCACTTTAACAGCATACCATGTCTGTATTTCAGTATAATATATATATATATATATATATATATATGCTACATCTTATGGTCTGTTATTTAATAAGACCGCCAAACAAATAAATAAAAAAAAAATAATAAAAAAATAAACAACATTAACATAAAAAAAATAAGAACTATAAAAAACGGTGTCGTCCCATTTGGTCGAATTCCCAATTGGTCGAAATGCCAATTGATCGAAAAATAAGTACTCGTCTGTTATATAACCACTACCTGATTACCTGTGTATGTATTGAACATGGCTTCTTCATGTTTATACAAGTTTTGATTATAGACGGACAATTATTTTCTCCAGTTTATCATAGTTTCTCCATGGCCTCTTGTGCATAAAACACTGTTTATACAAATTTTCATCAGAGACGGACAATGGCTTATTTACCAATATACGTTCTCCATGGCCACTTGAGTATATAAGATGATGTTTTTGAAAACAAATCACATTTACCATTCCAAGAATGGCTGGCTTATGCAAAGTGGAAACCACATATTTTTAGATGGAGACCTTCTTTTTTAATTATTTACAGACATTCACTACATTCAATACATGGATCATTTCGATATTTGTCATATTTGCATACTTTATGCGTTAAGCGATATCTATACCATCTATACAATAATAATCGGTTTTCAAATAATCTGGAACAGTTCATTATAATGACTGAGGTAACAACATGCATGTCAGTAAGACCATTGGACCATATCTATTGTTGTTTTAGCCGTTCGACCAATTGGGAATTCGATCAAATGGGAGTAAGCCAAAAAAACAGAACCCACCGTGGTGGAGGAAAAAGTTACCAATTAGTTGATAGGTATATTCTAGTACAACACAAATGCCAAGTTCAAAGCCACGTCCATTTCGAATTAATGTATTAATATTTATATACAAACTAATATGTTTTAATATTTACAAAACAAAACATATGTACAAGAAGTAATCCACCAATACATATATAAGTTCTGTTTATAATCTAGTAATGATACATTATCCACACCAATCACTGAATGGGTCTTAAATATCATATTTTAACCAGCAGTTTGGATCAGTCTAGCTAGTATAAGTCACATTTCATATTTTAAATGACCTTTCTGACCTGTATATAGAAACGTTGCCTGCGAACTCTTGAGATGTGTTTTTTAAAGGTCAAGATGCGTTTACTATTGCATTGTAATTTTTTTGTAATGGCAATAGATAAATGAGGATGTTATCTGAATTAAAACAATTATCCACATTATGTTGTAATGTAATAGTAGTTCGATTGTATGTGTTGCTTAATCATATCTGCCTTGGGCTAAACTATGTGTATAAAATCTATACTAGAGTAACGAGATTGACAAGTCAGTCTGTGTGTGTGTGTGTGTCTGTGTGTGTGTGTGTGTCTCTCTCTCTCTCTCTCTCTCTCTCTCTCTCTCTCTCTCTCTCTCTCTCTCTCTCTCTCTCTCTCTCTCTCTCTCTCTCTCTCTCTACTATGGAATATACTTGTCAAACGAGATTTGCACTGTTGTCAAAAATATGTTACGGTAACCTTCAAATGAAAAACGCCCGTTTTCCATGATATACTACCATACCAAGTTTGAGGATAGTGCATCAAACTGGCGTAGAAGGTATTTGTTGGACAAACAGTGATCACCTATACATAGTATTATAAACTACTGCCTCGCCTTCAAGTAGAATACTTTAATCGTATTGGTTATTAACGTTAAGACAAAACCATTATACCCCGCTTAGGCTGAGTTACATTCTCTTATACCCAATATGCTGTAAAGTTTACTTCAAGTAATGCTAGACAATATATACATTAAAAACAGCAATCATAATCACGTATATATATATATACACATCATATTTATTTTAGCTATAGAATACGTCTACTTAAAAACAAACCAAAACCAAAACTGTACCATCCAAAATATCAGCATTTTTGTTTTTAAACGGTGACTTCCCTAAGGTCAGCGCAAGAAGACCAATGATTGGCTGATTGCGAGTTTCACTGGTTTCAACAGTTTTCTTGTTTATTATAAGTTGTAGAAGCATCACGAGGAGTATATGGCTTTTTATGTACCCTCTGTGTGTTCTTTTACCCCGAGCCGAAGGCACACAGAGGGTACATAAAAAGCCATATACCCCGAGAGATGCTTTTACAACGAATTTATCTTGCCGACATCTTAAACCATATAGCCAAATAATCGAAATAACGCCAGACAATAATTTTTATTTACCCAGTGTGAATTCTTTTACCACTCGACTTCGACTCAGGGTAACAGAGCACACAGAGAATAAAGCCATGCTGCCATCGAGATGCTTTTACAATTTATATTGCATCTCAATATGATATAAAGAAATTACTGTTACCACACGTGTGGGAAATCGATTGAAAATACCTGCCGTAAGTTCAGTCAACCACTTGTCGATAACGTTCCCTAGACTCATTTTTACTCTACACAGTAAACACAATTACCACTTCGGGAACCAATCAAATAGTTCGCGAACGTTAACGAAACGTTTGCTGGCTGAATTTGTGGCTGATTGGCTGATCCATAGCGATGATCAGATCACTAAAGCCACACCGGTCAATCAAATGGACACTTAATGAAACTGATTACTATATGTCATATATTAAATGTTCAAGGGAGAATGCACCTTTAATAAGTTTTGATGGAAAAGACAAAACTTACTACGCTCTATTATTGCAACAACAATGATACATGGATACATTAAAACTTGAAATCTAAAATATAAACGGAAACAAAACTTGAAAATAAAGGAATGCATTTCCTATCCTTATTGATAGCTGTCCAACGCTAACATGAAAACGTCAGTTAATTATGTTTATCATTCATAAAATAATTACTACATTTTATAACTACATAACGTTTGACAAGAGAAACAGCATTTCATTCGGGACATATATGTGATGAAAGTTTAAAGATAATTAAATAATACAGAATTATTTATACGAAATTTACAGTATTTTTACATACAGATGTTTTAAAATGTACTTCGTGATAGTTGAAATAAATTATACTCGTGAAAGTTCGTCCTCATGGCAAAAAATTACATTGCATATATACTTAAAATAAACATGCACAACTGCTCCCGAACTTCGTTTTTTAAAACGTGTATTTGATACATATTCTATTGCATGTGACAAAGAAAGGATAATGTTTCCCAGCTTACAATTCAATGTTTTATAATAATACATCAATACATTCAAGTTTGCAATCTAATATATGAACATTAAAAAACCCAGAAGGAAAGTTTGAGAATAAACCAGTGAAATTTCTATTTCACTTTGATAGTTGGCCTGTTTGTGTTGAAAACAAAAAATGATTTTAATAACTATTATCAAGAATAGTTTTATCATTCATAAAAAAATCATACATTTCGTAACTACATGCAGCTAAAGAACAGAAACATTCAGGATATATACAGTATTAATACATTAACTGTCAACAAAAAAAATAACTGTAGGCTAACAAAAGGTGTGCCTTTATGACAACCAAAGAATATGTACACTGTCTGGAACAGTGTTCGACAAATGTTTAAAAAAGTCACTAGTTGACAGAAGCTTTAGCTAGTGCCCTATGTATTATACATATAGTAATGCAGTTGATAAATTCCACTAGCTCAGACCCAAAATCCACTTACCGACACCAAAGGCTTGTGGATTTATCGAACCCTGCCTTGCAAAAAATATGAAATACTACTTTTGGTTTGTTATTTTAAGTTGCATGGCGGTGCGTCATCTGGCAATGGTAAACTACAAACAAACACGTATACATTATTTATTTAGGTCAACTATAAAGTATACATTAATTATTGAGGTCAACAGAGCGCTACTTTTATATATCTATAAAGTTTGTCAGTTAGTGAAAATGTATATTACATGTTACCGCATTTTTCTATTAAAGTGTACAATATTGGTTTTTTGTTGTTTGTTTAGTTTATGTATATATATATATATATATATATATATATATATATATATATATATATATATATATATTTGTTTTTAATTTAACTTTTAACTTTTGTTTTCATAATCATACAGTTAATATATACACAATATATTTACATAACAACAGATCCAATCTTTATAAATAAATATATATATGTGAAATATATACAAAAAATACTAATTACAATATCAATACTACTCCTGGCTTTGAACAAAATCTCGAAAGCAGTGTTCAACATACAGAAAAAAGTCCACCCCTACAAAATATGGAAATGATAAATTAAAAAGATATATACATTAAAACAAACAATCATAAAGTGTCCAATGTTATAAAATGAGTCACTTGATCAATGATTGTTAATGATAATAAAAAAAACCCCATCTATTTCTATAAACATATAGTACGAGTCACAATAACAAACACTATAAAACAATTAAAGTACAAATATATCAGTATTGTAAACTGCATAACGGCATATACATAGCATTCAGTTAACATTTTTAACATCAATACATTTTTTCTATCTTAAATTCACATACATTTTACAAATAATCGTAACATATTAAAATAAACAATGTATATACAATAGAGTGTACACAAGTAAAATAGCAAGACTTGAAATACATTTAGTAGAATGAGAAGCAATTTCTACTTCTGTCATTTTTATCTGGAAACTGAGAAGCATTAAGCATTAAATAAGTTGTAGTGGAAAAAACAAAGTTAGACCATTAGTACAGATATAAAGAGAGAGAGAGAGAGAGAGAGAGAGAGAGAGAGAGAGAGAGAGAGAGAGAGAGAGAGAGAGAGAATTTGAATTGAAAAATAAAAAATGAATGATTATTTAAAGAGCTCTAATTTTATTTGGTTAAGTGAAAGTTGAATTTGGTTATTGATTTTCTTACCAAACTGGCCAAATGGCTAATGTTTGGATCCACCTTACACCCTTTAATCCTATAGGGTATAATTAGATTACATATTAATTTTAATTCTTACAAAAACATTAAACCAGTCTGTTTTAATATGCGCCAGTCAGCAGTGTATCTTTCATTAGTCTACAGAAACGTCATTATTCTGTTTCAAGTAAATTGCGTAACATCAATTTGCTCTAATATACAGTCGACAATTGATTTTAAACTGGATAGATAATCTAACATTGTAAGTTTGCTTTCCGAGGCTTAACGTGTAATTTCTATTTATAAATTTCGTTTTCTTTTTTTAGAAAAAGATATCAAGTAATGGAAAACTGTTCAGATTAAACGTCATCTGACGCGATGTTGTTGTTCTGTATACAACACAGATAAGAGGTTCTAACTAAAATACGCTGATGTTCCAACAATGTCTCTGCTTTTCTTCGTCATACTTTAAGCTGAGTACAGCTCATTTTGTAGTACCTGACACATATTTTATCTGTGTCTTTTTAATTCATTGTAACGTTCACATACTTGGGTTTTCTGTGCAGTTCTGATTATGGTTTGTTCTCAGTTTTATTATACTTGCCATATTCCGTAGACAAGCAGTAGTTACTGAAATGTCATTGATGACTTCAGTAACAACATCCTGAAAGGCCTTCATTATATCTTTAGCACGACGGCTGGATAAACTATTAGAATTGTATGTCAAGTCAACAGTCAATTGTTTTTCTTTTGTTCGGCTCCACATGCTAAACTGTGTCTCTGTGTGAGTTCCCAGGTCTTCTGACTTTGTCACGTTGAATGTGTAGCCTGCGTTCTTTGCAAGACTTAACAAAGGTGTCACAAATTCATCTTCGACAATCACAACTTTGTTTCTGATTATGTTTGTGATCTTTTGAGAGCTAACCAGTTCACTAATGATGTCCAGTGGGCATACGCAGTGGTCTATTGCCATTTGAAGTGCAGCTTTATTATTTTCGAGAAATTCCTCGACACTAATATTATCTGAAGTGAATTTGGCTAGCAAAGGAATGTAGTTTGTTCCAAGTCCAACAGCATTACCAACATTTGGAATGTACTGCTTAACATCGACTGTTGTTGAAATTGCCACATTTCTTTCATTGGTCATGAGATGAAGAAGTAGTTGGTAGAAACTTGTAATTAATTTATAGATGCTTAAGCCTTTGGACTTTGATAAGTCTAGCAGTGCATCATAAATAGCAGGTTCTAGTGTTATTTTCTCCTGTAGATATTTTCGCGATTTCAGTCTTTGTGGTTGTTCTGGTGTACCCAAGGTAATCACGGGAATCTCTACTTGAAGCCAATTTTTCCAAAAGTTCTTCAGTGCCTGACCTGTCTCCTGCAGGACCTTCTCCATTTCCACTACTATCAGACTTCCTCCTACCGTCTGTAGCTCTTGGAGATGTACGTTATGTTGAATTGAAAGAAAGATATCCACCATGTCTTTGAAAATGATTCCAATCCCTTGCATGTCAAAGCCAATGCTATTGTATACTGTTCTGAAATGACATATTTTACCACGAATGTAAATGAAGCGGAGTGGGCCTTGTGTTTCTAAGTGAAAGGTTTCTGCTGTGTGTTTATCTATCTCGTCTATATCTTCTCCATCCACCATTCTGAAGTCAGGTGACATTTCAACTGGGTTAATTTTCCTTTTTACATTCCATCTGATATTCTCGCTCTCTGATACAATTTCAAATATTGTCCTCAGAACTTCATGTCTCGACATAAGTTGTTCAGCTATTTTCTTCCATAGTTCTGGTTCAGCTACTGATTCTGGTATTGAGATCTCGTTGATATAATACAAACTAGGATCAGCAGGATTATTGCAGTAAATCTTATAGAAAGTGTATTCCATGTAAGTAAGTGTCTGTTCAGTGGCTAGAGAAGACACATCCTGAATTCTCAAATTGTCAGTAGATGTTGTGAATTTTGTGTTAATAAGGTCTGCAATTTCATTAACTGAAAGATTTTGCTGGAGTAACCCATTTGGTGTAATCCGCACTTGAAAGGTTTGATGGATTTGGTTGCTCATGGTCATTGCTTGCATGGAATCCAGTCCTAAGTTTTCAACACCTGTGTCTAATTCAAGAATTACTTTGTTAAGGCCAAGCACATCTGTGAGTAATTCTGTGATGTATTCTCTAATTGTTTCCAATCTAACACCAATGTCAGTGATTTTTAATTGTTCTATATCAATATGATGCTTCCTACTCAATGTTTCCTTTGGTAAATTATCCAGTGTTGGAACATCAACGATGGAGCTTAACTTGAACTCTAAAGATGTGTTTTTCTCATTTGTTACACTGTTGGCCAGTTTGATGAAGTTGAACTTAGCAGCAATAATGGTAGGCTTGTCCAGCATTAGTACTGACAACAGACACTGGTGGATTTCCTCTGTGCTAAGTGGTATATATCCTTGTTCTTCTAAAATATTCATGACATCTGGTTTATCCTGCAGCATCCCAAGATTGAGAGGCCCCCAGTTAACACTCTGCCCCACAAGTCCAGCTAGTCTGCGTTTTTGTGCTAATGAATCCTGGAAAGCATTAGCTGCTCCATAATTGGACTGACCACCATTACCAAACACTGAAGCAACTGATGAATGCATGATGAAAAAATCAAGTGGCTTGTTTTCTGTAAGTACATGTATGTTCCAAGCCCCTTGTATCTTGGGTGCTGCAACCTTCATAAATGTATCTTGTGACATATTGACCAATGTTCTGTCTTCAAGGACACCTGCTCCAAAATAAACACCTTTTAACTGTTTTCTTGGAAATGTGTCTTCGATTGTTTTAAAGGCTTTTTTCAGGGCTGCCATGTTAGTCACATCGACCTGCATGACATTTATTTCACAACCATATTCTTTCTCAATCTTTCCTATTTTGTGTACTTTATCCTCTTGTGTCTTTCGGCGATTTAGTATGACAACTGCACCAGCTTCTCGTTTTGCCAGGAATTGGACACATTCCCATCCAAGGCCTGTCAGACCACCAACTACAATATATACACCATCTAGACGAAGCAAGGCATCCTCTGAAGCAAGAACATTTGGGATGTTGTGATCAGCATTACCACATAGTTGAATTGTTGAGTTTTCCATCAATTTTGTAACGTTTGTTTCTTTTTCTTGGGGAGCAACGTGTTGGAGTGTTTCAGCAATAGTTTTGACTTCACTCTTGTGACCCAGAATCCATGTTATTAGATTGGGCATGGTGTCCATTGCTGATCTGGGTGTGAAAATGTCACTGGTCCTGACAAGTTGTATTTGCAGTTTCAGATTTTGATGACACAATTGTAGGTTAGCATGTGTTGGTAACAGCTGATCCATACAGACAAGACGCTTTGCAATGGGCCACATGTTGCAAACTATTTTAATGGTGTACTCATTTAGCAGAATGGTTGACAGAATAACTGCTTCAGAATATCTTGGTGCCAAACTTGAACTGTTAATGTCAACTATTTTAATAGTAGTATTTCGTTTCACTGTTTTAAGCATCAACAAAAGTGCTTTTGCCACAAGACGAGTATCATTAGAATAAATAATGAATATTTCCATGTCATTTTTTGTTTTATAGCAGTTATTCTGAATCCACCATAGAAACTTATCCATTGTATTTGGTGTTTCCATTTGTTTATCAATTAGTATACAATGGTGCCAAAACAAAAACAGTTTTGTTAAAAGTCCTGGTACATAACATGGCATTTTGGTGATGTCAATAACACACTGTTTTGGAACTGTCATGGATGTACTAACTCTGCATGGAAAGAATGCTACCACGTTTTGCTGAGCATCATTTCCCGTAGAAATTGTCCCAGTCAATTCAAGAGTGACTATGTTTGAATCTGGAGCACACTGTGGATACAGATATGAGCCATGCATAACAACCCTTGTCGTCATGATTTCTACAGGCTGTGGCAAATCAGATTGTGCCTCTTGACTGCCATACGTAAGATGTAGTTTGCCAAGAATGCCTTCATTCCCGGACAACAGCTTTGCTTTACAGAGCGAATCCAGCTTATTGTTTCGATATTGTGGCATTTCGTCATTTGGAAACACTTGCTGACACCAAATCAAATGTCCATCAACCACACATTCATTAAGTCCTTGGTTGTCTGCTAACAGCAGTTGTTGTACTGTGGCAGTCATTAAGGTATCAAATGTGCTATTCTCATCTGTATGTATATCAACAATAGTTGTCATACTGTAGACCTGTTCTCTTAGTACTGATCTTACAAATCCCCAACATGATCCACCTACCAGGTCTACTGAAGAGACTTTGTTTCCGATGTGTACAGCATTTTCTGTTACAATGAACAATGGAATACTTGCATTATGCGTGTGGAGGTGCAGCAAAACACTTCTCAGAGTCATTGCCTGCCTGGTAATTACTTCAGTGATTGTTTCGCTCGATGGTTGATCTCCAGTTTGCTGCTGGCACAAAAACACTATTGCTGACCATGTTTCCAAATTCACATATTTAGCTTGAAGGGTTGTACCCAGGTCGTTTCTGGTACCGTCAGAAGCTAGGTATTCAAAATGTATGTGTTTATTTTTTATGGCATTTGGTCTTTTGTCATTAATAATCAGCCATTCGTCCAATGGATCCATCTGAATATTACTTTTAATTAGTTTTTTAGTTGGATTCCATTTTGTTTGAAACATCATTTCTTCTTTTTGGGAACTCAGATTTTTTGTGACAAATTTCTCAATCTCAGCTATAACATATCCATCTAGTGAAATCAGAGATATGTGAAACATGTTCATGGAATTTGTTCGTTTCAGAATTGTTGTGTGCACAAGCATCTTATTTTCAACAGATCTACGTATCGTCAGACCTTCTATTTGTATTGGAAGTGCCTTCTGTCTGTCAGCTGCATGTTGGTAGAAGCAACCTGCAGTATGTAGCATGGCATCTAAAATTGCTGGATGAATTGTTGTTTCTTTCATTTCATCCCTGATAGTTGGATTCAAGGACATATGTGACAAGACTTCTGTTTCACTTTTAAAAGACTTTCCAACTAGTTGAAGCATATCTCCAAAAGAAAGCCCACCATTTTGAAGAGCCGAGTACAGTTCTTGTTTTGTAACAGTCTGCCTACATCTCATTTTTACATTTTCGATATCTACTGTGATTTCGTGAGATGAATGTTCCCTCTCAACCTTTCCTTCAGCATACACATGGTTCTGTTTATAAACAACAAACGTAAATGATTCTGGTATATCCATTTTAGTAACGTCAATATCAAGCTGTTCAGTCTCTCCCCTTATTAGCAATACTGGACGTTTGAATTTCATAGAAATACTGCAATTCTGATGTTCACTTTTTTTGAAGTAGAGACGTGCAATAGCTAATCCAGCTTCTGCATATAGTGCAGCAGGAAGTAGAATGTTTCCAGAATACCTGTGTTCATAAACACTGGCAATTGATTTTGGTGATAAAATAATTTTATGTTCACCACTGTGGTCAACTGTCTTCAGAAAAGGGTGCAAATTTGTCTTTGGCTGCATACCCATCAGCTCTTGTCGAACATCCTCAGATACGTACAGGTGTTTAGTTGTACAGAATCTGTACTTGGGATATTTTGTATTCTGTTGTGGTGACGCATACAAGGCATTCCAGATAACATTCAGTCCATGTTCATATATTTTGCCTGCGGTTTCTAACAAACAGCTGAGCTCAGAATTCCTTTTCATTGAAGGAACAGCAGCAATATTATCCTCGGTGAACAAATCATTAATGCCAGAACCTAACACTGGCTTTGGTCCAATTTCAACAAATATATTAAAACAATCTCCCTTAGCAGCATTCACAACAGCTTTGCCAAATTGTACTGGATCCCGAATGTTTTTCCCCCAGTAGTGTGGTGTTGAAAATTCTTCTTCTTGTGCTTTTTCGCCACTAACTGTTGAGATAATTTCTACATCTGGACTGTTTCCTTGCATTCCCGCTAGCTTTCTTTGAATGTCTTGTTTTGGGGTGTTTGTATGGTGGCTGTGAAATGCAGTCTTCAGTTTAAGTGTTTGAAGAATAATTCCATGTTTCTCGTCTGTTGAAGAAGTCAGAAGATCCTTTTCAATTTGATCAACAGCATCGGTGTCTCCACTAATAACACATGTCTTGGGACTGTAGTACAATCCAATGTTTGCTCTGCCTTCATATTTAGTTAACATCTTTTCATGTTTTTCTACTGGTCTATTGCGTACCAGCAGCATTTTTCCACCAGTAACATTTGCTAGCACGTCAGTTCGATGAAATATAATTTTGAGTGCTTCACTCAATGACCAAATCCCAGCAACATGTGAGGCTGCTACTTCACCAACACTCTGTCCAAGAACACAGTCCGGTTTAATTCCCAAGTGTTTCCAGAGTGCAGCTAGTGCAACCTGACATGCAAACGTGGCGATTGGGCCAAACATCGTGTCCTCTACATTGTAATCATCTAGAAGTCGTTCATAGAGTGACCAAGAGACATATTTCTTTAAACAACTATCAATCTCTTGGATCTTTTCTTTGAACACATGGAATTCAGATATAAGTTCCTTGCCCATTCCCATCCAAGCTATACCCATTCCTCCAAACACAAAAATCACCCTTTTGCGTCTGTGGGATATTCCTAACATATTACCAGGTTTCAGTTTATCAACTAGTTCTTTCACAGAACTTGCAGTAACGGCTTTTCTTACTTGAAAATGATCACGTTTCACTGATGATGAATATGATATAGCCTGCAGGTTTCTTTCAGTTTGTGTTTCAACAAAGGTGAGAAATTCAATTATACTATCTGTGAGGCCTTTCTGATCTTGTCCTGAAAAGCAAAACATCAAAGGAACTTTTGACATATTATGTTCCTCGGTAATTTTGGTTACGTCATCAAAAGATGAAAGAACGGCATGGCAATTAGTTCCACCAAACGCAAAGGAATTAACACAAGCAATTTTCTTTTGTCTGTCCCAATCTTTTAGATCAGTGGGAATTTCAAAACTCAGTTTTTGGAAGTCAATGTCTGGATGCAGTTTGTCTGCAAGAAGTGACTTAACAATCTTATTGTTCTTCATCATGAGCAACACTTTAATAAGACCAGCAACACCAGCAGCAGATTCAAGATGGCCGATGTTTGTTTTCACAGATCCAATATACCTTTTCTTCTGCACTTTTTTATGAAGGTCCGTGAAAAACTTTCCCAAGCTTTTGACTTCTACAGGATCTCCAGCGACTGTCCCTGTTCCTACAAAGAAACATGTTTTTATAATTAAATATTTAGATAAAAAGTACATTAAATCATAATGTGTTACGTAGTTCTTGACAAAAAAGAGAGCATGTTTTGTTTACTATATCCTGTATTTTCACTCATATAGTTTTCAGTTTTTAATATGTTAGCTATCTGTAAACTAATGCAATCACAGATAAATACTACTACATACATGTATATAGAAGGTGTGTGTTTCAGTTCAAGATAATTGTAGCATTTGCATTAATTTGCTGAATTTATAATATATGTGTGCTTACCATGTGCTTCAATGTAGTCTATGTCACTCGCATCAATACCAGCCTTTTGGTAGACAGTTTTTAGAAGCTGTTCTTGTTGTTCGCCAGAAGGTGCAGTCATTGGAGAAACTGTTCGGCCATCTTGGTTTGTACCTGTGACAATTGTTGCCCATATGTTGTCACCATCCCTAATGGCCTATAAAACATGATGTTATATATTTATGTTGGCACGGTTTGCTTATTATCACACGCCCCTTCCTAATTAAGAGAGAGCATATTCTAATATAGTGCTCTATCTGTATCTCTACCATTTCGTCTCTCTCTGTATCTCTGTCTCTCTCCCCCCCTCTCTCTCTCTCTCTCTCTCTCTCTCTCTCTCTCTCTCTCTCTCTCTCTCTCTCTCTCTCTCTCTCTCTCTCTCTCTCTCTCTCTCTCTCTCTCTCTCTCTCTCTCTCTCAACCACTACACCACCGTGGCCTGTTCCTGACATTGGTCGAATCTATTTTTTTTTGTCATTCGCGTTTGGCTTTTTAATTTCGTCTCAGTTACAACTACTTTTTAAAACGTCCAAATTGCAGATACAAATATAAGAATGTCTCATCCCACACAACATTTTAAATATTGTATCAGTTTTTGATACATTAATAATTAATATACCAATGCAAATTGGTAGTATATGTGGGGAAAATAAAATCTGACAAATTAATAAATAAAGGCCTAAACTAAAAATACTATTATATTATATTTATTCTCTTACGTCAGAGAGTCTTTTCAGTAGGACAATTCCACATCCCTCTCCTCTTGCGTATCCGTCTGCACTGGCAGAGAAGGCCTGACACTGTCCAGTCCGCGAGAGCATCCGGGCTCTGCTAAGCTGTATGAAGATCGAGGGAGTCAACAAGGCGTTCACTCCTCCACACACGGCCATGTTGCAGTCTCCTGTGGTAAAGATAATTGTATTTGTTAAATAATATTGTATTCTGATGGTCAAACATTAGATGCTGAACTTACAAAGCATGGTTTTTGTTTTTTAATTTACAATATTTAAACACCTGCGTTTTAAGAAAAACAGGTTTCGTAACTTTGGCCGTAGATGTCTGTCTGGCTGGCTGGCTGGATGGATGGGTGGGTGTGAAGGTGGGTGGACAACCGGTCAGGCGGTAGTGCGAAATAACAGACAGATAGATCGTGAAAACCAGCTGCAATTAATAGCCAATAACAACAACATACCTGATTTTAATGCCTGAATACCAAGATGGATTGCTACGAGAGATGATGAACAGGCTGTATCTACCGACATGCATGGTCCTCGCAGATCAAAGATGTACGAAACACGTGCTGACATAATACTAGTGGAGCCGCCAGTTACACTGTAGTGATTCAAATCCGTTTTGGAAGTCAGCTTGCTGTAATCATCACTCATAACGCCTGGAATGTGAATTATTGTTTATAGCAATATCAAACAAATGACATAATTACAAAGCGTCTCTTTGATTTTGATTTGTACATGATACGGTTTTTAATTGCATTAATGTTTTGGTGCTGTTTTCTGACAACATAACAGTAAGCTCTAGTATTCAAATACAATATCGAATTTTGAGTATTTACAGGTAACATCAAAGGTAGAAACCTGACATGTATGCTTCAGATGCTATGAATTAAAGTATTACAGCCATGCAATTGTAAATGTTGTTTAACATAGAAGATATATGCTGGGAAATTTTTCATAGATTTAGACAGCTTTTTCAAGTGAAAATCTATATTTATTCATAACCAACAACACTTCATAGGTTTTGTCCAATGATTGGTTATAACCATCATTATTAATTCTAAAATATATTTCACCATAGGCAGAAGTTTAAAACATTTATGGCAGGGTTTGTTTATATATTAAGTAGATCATATTTATTTTCTTACAGGAACTCATTATTTATCTCGTATAACTTATTATTTGTTGTGTCCGTCGATGCCTTGCGTATGAGTACAGAAGGACAGACAGTCTCTTGTAGAGTTTATTGACCTAATATTTCAATAGATTATTTAAGACTTAAAATAGCCATCCTGTGTTTTAAGCCCTAGCAAGACGTCCGTTTGTTTTCCCATAAAAAATAAAGACAAATCCTTTTTTCCTGTCTTTTTTTTAAAACCACCATCTTACCTTAACGTGTTTTAAATATAAAGTATTATATATATACGGATAAATACATTTGGAATGACTTTTGGCTGAATTATTTGAAATATCGTTTGGCCGTTGGAAGAAATAATATATTCCTACGTACGAAATTAGTTTAGAGAAAAATAGATCTTAAAATACAATAAAATCATTACGATGTCCAGGAAGGTATTGGTTTCAGAGATATCTTCTAAGCATAAAAATGTAATTAATTGTAATTTTAATAATGTAAAAATATATTATTTGCAGAAAAACTTTTAAAATGGCTACAAACTCAGGATAGTCCCTTTAAAGCCAGACAGCACAATAAAATTAATATATTCAGTTTGACTCATTTTATTACATTTTAAATGATTTTTCATGTAGTTATTATAATTGTTGGTGTTATTGTTGCACGTTTGGTCTAATTGGATGTAGATGCATTATCGGACGCTGTTGCTCGAAATCCCACTACACCCCATCCTCTCATTTTATCTGATATTTATAGACTGGTGGTATCCAAACCTATGAAGACTCCGGTGTCTGAACCCTGCATATTTTGTCTGGTAATTCCGCCATCTTGTAAAGCCATGAAGACACACTCGAGGACAAACTTCTGTTGTGGGTCCATCCTCTCAGCCTCCTTGTCACTGATACCGAACAACTTGTTGTCAAACTGATCAAAACTGAAATAAAACTTATACAGGTCAACAAAGTTCATAGAACGGGTAATATAGATCAAATGCTTATAAAACACCACCAACAACAACAACGAATTAGTATGTGTGATGTTTTGTAGTATTGGCTTATAGAGGACAACATAACTTGTACTAACTGATAGCTATGGATGGGTCACTGGAGTATAAAATTTTAAAACAGTTGACTCGTTCATTTTCTCATTTAATTGATTGCTGTGTTTACATTTATTTGTGGGCATACACCTCAACTTTTTAGTATGTCTGTCTAGAACAGAGGATAGTGGATAATGAGAAATCTAATTGGTTACTGGCATTACTTCCACAACGAGCAGTTGAGACCCATCGTTATTTACATAAAATTCTACCTACGCCAGTGAAGATTCCATCCCCATCCCAATGTATAGAGTGCTCATATGCTGTTGTTTAAATATTTATCATGGATTTTCATAGTCTATGCATATATTTTTTGTTGCTTTATCATGATCATCATTATCATTAACATGTCATCATCATCGTCAACATCAACATCAACATCATCATCATCATCATCATACTATATTATTATTATTATTATTATTATTATTATTAATGTGAATATTTATACTTTTCAAGAAGTCCAGCTCTCCTGGCATACATTTTGCCAGGCGCGTTTGCGTCTTCATCATAATATGCCTCCAGATTCCATCTCTTGTGAGGTATTTCATTGACGTGATTCTCTCCCTTTGATAAAACCCGCCAAAATTCTTCGATGTTGTCTGCACCAGGGAAGCGACATCCTACACCGACAATAGCTATTCCTTTACTGTTTTCTCCCATCACCAGACCTTAGACACTCAGAAAGGTTTGGCCCACTTCCATCTTTAACAGAAAACAAAACGGAAAATGTAGATGAAATCAAAATAAAACCACAGACTTTTATTTTTTTTTTAATTGAAAAGGACAGGCCCATGATAAATTTTATCTCAAACGTTGGACCATTAGACATTTGGTCCATGTGTCTTGTATTAATATTTACACAGAGACTTCTGTGGGCACAGAGCAAATCACACAAAAATCAATAGTGGGGATAACGGGTAATTGATGGCCACAGAGTACAGTTATCTTCCCATCTGGTTGTCCAAAATCTGGAAATATATCCGCACAAGTAGTATACTGTTTGACTATTTCTTGGCAGACAGCTTTGAAACGGCAACTTTTAGAGTAAAGTTAACAGGGGTGAGCATGTAGTTTGCCCATGCAAATGTAGTGCCCTTTGTGTAAAATGGGTGTACTCAGGCCAGGTTTAGTGGGTGTGTTTGTTTAATCCAATATCCTGGGAGAAAGAGCTCGTCAACAGGGGTTGTCCATTTCAGGGTATGTTGCTTCCAAGCAGTCAAAGGTGCATTAAAAACTATATGGGCCTACTAATATAGCCACTAACGCTATATATCTGCCTATCCCTTAATGTTTCCAGTTAGTAGTAGAGTCTCTTCTTTTTTCTATATGATCACCCACACCACCCATCCACCACCATCATGGGCTTCTGACGCGTGGGGTGGGGTGGGGTGGAGATACTAGTAGGCCCCCTAGAGACAGATTAACAAAGAAATAATCAAATATAGAGTTTAACAAATGAAGAAAAGAAAATTTTATTCTGCTTTGTGCCTAAAAGATATTCTGCCTTGTGCCTAAATGACATTTCTGGGAACATGACTAAAAATATTAGGTAGGGCCAGTCTAAAGTTTAAAAATATATATATATATTTGTACTCTTTTTAACCTAAAATCATAATAAAAAAATAAGGAAAAATAATTAGGTTGTGCCTTTTTTTTAGGTAGGGTCGGTTTCAAGAAACATTTTTTTACGCCTTAATGGGCACACCACATCTTCACTATTCTATGTCTGTATTGTATGTATGCTATTTGCATGTCTCGAACAATTTTTGTTTCTTCTTCAAATTGTGTATTAGGGGCTGCGGAAGAGGTGAGGGCTGATAGGGGCATGGTCTTCTCTTTTTTTTCCTGTTACTGTGCTCAAAAGACTGGAGATGCCATTGATCCTATGTTAACATCTGATATTTGAACTTATTCCGGGTGAGCATGCCTCCGAACCCCCACCCAGTGGCGTAGAGTGGGCGGGACCACCGGGGCGGTTGCCCCGAGCGCAAAATTCTGGAATGGTGGAAGGGACTCGGGGACTGCTAACGGTCCACTGGTTAGGGGGCGCAATACTTGCCTTACCCCGGGCGCTGGCAACCCACGCTACGCCACTGCCCCCACCAAAAGGTTTGGGCCCTCAAACACATGTATCTCTCTCTCTCTCTCTCAAGTATGTTGTTTCTAAAACACTTTTTCTTTTAGTTTTGTGAAATTATTGATTAAAAATAAATTAAAAAAATTAATTAATTAATTAATAATCGACAACAAACATGATCAATATATGCCATGGGGGTAGGACGAACCCACCAAAACCAAAAAGCAGTGAACAAAACACACAAATAAACAAATGTCCACATAGCATACATAAAAGGAAGAAAATATAATATTTCAACTAGATTTTATTCAAATAATATGTAAATAATTACGTTTTTAAAAATCCACACACCGAGAATGGATATGATTTTGGCAATGACATACAAACGTCTCGTTTTCCAACGATTCACTGTTTGTTTTTTGTAGGGTTTTTTGTTGTTTTTTTTAACAGCTGTTTAAAGCGAGACTATAGTGTGTATAGTAAAGACGCGACCTTTATGGGGGAGATAATTTCCTGGCCTTAGCCATTTTAACAACACGTGTCACACACAGCTTGCAAGCATTTAGTTCAATGCTGAAGCAAATATAAAATTGAGTTTGGAGTAAGTTTCTTATGTATACTATCTTTGAGCAACAGCTAGCATTGCAATACAATTATGTGTGCTACAACTGGCATAGCATTAATTTCTATACACATCATGCAAAACAAATTGGTTCTACAGTGTGTGTGTGTGTGTGTGTGTGTGTATATATATATATATATATATATATATACTCTTCAAAAAAAGTAGGAGAACTCTAATAAGAATTTACAATTGCCAAAATTGTAAGGTATATTAGCTGTGGGGAATGGTTATATGATAATAGTGAATTAATTAGGCAAACATTACAACCGGTTGTTCAGTATTACAGTAGGTTTTATGACCACCAAAGATCTTGAAGGACGATTTGGATCACAAGTGTAATTTGAAAGTTGACGGTTTTTTATCAGTAAATCGCAAATTGAAACAATAAAAATGACTAAAAACAAAACAATAACAACTGTATGATCAACAGAATGAAAAAGATTGACAGAAATAATGTTCCACAGTGATTATTGGACCTTCCTAGAAATGGTCAAAATCGAGAATGACACCCCACGCACGTGTACGGGGCAACTGCGTAATGCATGTGCAAACTATGGAATGTGTTTCGGTGTGTTGATAAACAGACCTGAACGTTTATTACTAGGATGTCTGTGGTCAAAACGTATGTTTGGTCTAATAGTTGATATTAACATTAATATTTTAGGTTCCCCTACGTTTTTGAAGAGTATATATATATATATATATATATATATATATAACATCTGATATATAGTGGGGGTTCGGATTATATATATATATTGCATGTACCAATAGTCTATTTTGCTTACAATAATTAATTGTATCTAGTTACATTACCAAGAGTTCACCCTTCATCGTCGTGTCAGTGTTCAGTGAGTAACAAACCAGTTATCTAGCAGCTGTATTAACACACGAAACAAGGAAATATTTAAATGAGAATACAAATGTATTTCTAAGAAATGAAAATTTCAGTGATACATAGAATAGTCATTTTCATTTCCTTTCACGAACAATGGTACTGATGTGGGTCTGAGTTTCACATTACAGGGTGGAGGATGTCCACATATAACGACACGCTCATTACTTAATTCAGTAAATAAATTCATTGTCTATAACCTCCATCCCATGGCCCCAAAATGCAAAAAGTTAGCAAAATTAGCTTTACTCCGTCATAGTGTCTTGTTTCAAAAATGGCCGGACGTGTTAATGTCTTGGACAATGTGATATCCAAAACCTGAACATCCATTTTACCATAAAGTGAAAAACGCAAAACTGCAAACAAGAAATCTTAACAAAACCATTACCATAAAAAACTTTCGTATCTTTGTTCAAAACAGAATGAAAGGAATGCTTTGACAATGTCATTAATTATTGCTGCCATAAACACTGTAGCATTTAACCGGCCTCGGTGGCATCATGGTTAAGCCATCGGATTACAGGCTGGTAGATACAGGGTTCACAGCCCGGTACCGGCTCCAACCCAGAGCGAGTTCTTAATGGCTCAATGGGTAGGTGTAAGGCCACTACACCCTCTTCTTAGTCACTAACCACTAACCACTATCCAACTAACAACTAACCCACTGTCCTGGACAGACAGCCTAGATAGCTGAGATGTGTGCTCAGGACAGCGTGCATTATATAAAAAAGTAACAGACAGTGGCAGATCCAGACATGTGTCCGAAGACCACAAATGTTCCTGACGGGATTTCTCGGATTCTCCAACGTAAAAAAAAAACCCCAAAACAAAACAAAACAAATAAAGACAGCAAAATTTAGGGCCACTCCCCCCCCCCCCCCCCCCCTCACGGTAGATACGCAGCAGACAGATATTGAAACTATAGAGTGCTGTTGATAGAGTTTTAAATAAGACTGGGGGGGGGGGGGGGTGCTCAAGATTGAAATATGCAACGAAACTGATAAATGTTAGAAAAAAAAATGGATTCATTATCAAAAGAGAAGGATAACTACAGAATTAACTGCATAACTTTAAACTTAAAATAGAAGAAATAAATGAAAGTTTGGAGGCATGTACTCAAAATTATAACACATAACAGCAATACAAATGGCCAATCGAAACGAACAGTATTTATAAAAGCGGAATTTAAAAGTGTTTGGCTTGACAGAGCAGTAGCGTGTGATGAGTTTAGACCGTGACGAGCGAAGTTTATAGGGGGGTCGAGACATCCTTCCCTGGAAAATGTATTGAAAAACAAATTGCTTGAGCAGGTGGGTGGGTTCGACCCACGAAACCCTACCCCTGCACATGCGCCTGCAGAAGAAAGCAATGGAACTATTTTGGACAAATTTGACGATATGCTGAAGAGTGTTGAGAACATTGATCCGAACGACATTCAGGCTATTGTTCCGTATTCGGTCTTAAAATGGTATTCCAATATTCGATGGAATTGAAGAGCGAATAATCGCATGTTCGAAGATTAACTAAACAAAACTTGACTCGTCAAACTAAAGGGTGTTTTGTAGTTTGAATTGTGTACTGAACTTTTAATAACCCACCAAAAGCAAGTTACCACAGACAACAAATAAAAATCATAAAGCAGTAGTGACTGATAGTAAACCTATATGTAGCTATATATTTTGACTTGTCTTGTATTCCTGACTTTTCAATATAAAATTATAAAAAAAATATATATATACTCAACAACGAAAGTTTAGCAAATGCCTTTTACGACGTCTAAATTTGCCATGGTTGAATACACTTAAAAGAAAACCAGGTCCTCTTGTTATGTTAAGGCAAAGGTTGATGAGTTTATGTTGTTTGTAAATGGTAAACATTTCAGATATGAATACTAATTAATAAAAATAGGTTAATTTATAAATGTTATCCCATTTCTTTTAACATTAACTAAACTTTCATTGTTGAGTATATACAACCGAAAACACATATTCGGCGAGAACTCATACAGAAACCACCAAAATCAGTCCAGAAACTCCATTGCCGTGTTATTGAAAATACACTCTCTTTTTTTTATGAATTTCGGCCATCCGTATGACGTCACTACTAATACTGTATTATGAAACACGAGACATGCTGTATTTTTTTCCGACTAAATGCACGTGCCAGGCTGCATGCCGGACCGATGTTAAAATTCAAAGAAACGGCATTATCCATCTCATATAGAGGCATTTCCCCCATATGAACTACCCCCCCCCCCCCAAAAAAAAAAAAAAAAAAAAACCCCACAACCCCCCCCCCCAAAAAAAAAAAACCCACCCCAACAACAACAAACAAACAAAACAACAACAACAACAACAGAAAACACACACAAAAACCCACCCCAGATATTTGAGTCCTATTCGAATATGTCGAATAGAAAATCAACGAACGAATATTCGAATATTTGTACCGACCACAAATAATTCAGGCTATTCGCAGGCTATCAGGACATGACAATACAAGGCCACGATCCGTGATTGTGAATCTGTTCAACCCAGATACCATGTAGAGAGTGATACGACTGCGAAAACAAGGAAGCGAAACTGAAAGTCGGGTAGCCCAAGTACTCTGACGGTAAGTGAGCTAGACGGACATTTAGACAGTCTAGTTCTCTCACAGTCAGAGTACTCTGGCTAAACATTTGGTCATTTTGACATATAGTTTTAGACAAGACTTCTATAAGTAGCAAGAACTATTTTATATGTACCATACCACAGACAGGATAGCACATACCACCGACTTTGATATACCAGTCGTGGTGCACTGGCTAGAACGGGAAAATAACCCAATGGGCCCACCGAAGGGGTATCGATCCTAGACAGACTGCGCATCAGGCGAGCTCTCTACCACTGAAAAAGAAAAAGAAAAAGAAAAAAAAAGAAGCCAACATTAGTACAGTGTAGTAATGTTTTAAATGATTTTAAAAATGTTTTAACGATCTAACGGTCTAAAACCCCAACCTCCAGGTCCATGGGCATGTCTGTCTTCAATTTTAGTTTATTGTCCAGGACGCAATTTCACAAAACAAGGAGTAAGTAGCAGAATTTGTTTAGGATACATGCAGAATGTCATTAGGAACAACATTG
This sequence comes from Gigantopelta aegis, assembly GCF_016097555.1. Taxonomy (NCBI): domain Eukaryota; kingdom Metazoa; phylum Mollusca; class Gastropoda; order Neomphalida; family Peltospiridae; genus Gigantopelta; species Gigantopelta aegis. The sequence goes on from NW_024532866.1 coordinate 81,249, forward strand.
AGCACATTGATTAATTAATCATCGCCTATTGGATGTCAAACATTTGGTAATTCTGACTCGTAGTCTTCAGAGGAAACCCGCTACATTTTTCCATTAGCAGCAAGGTTTTTTTTATATGCACTTTCCTACAGACCAGAAGGAAGGAAGGAAGGAAATGTTTTATTTAACAGATTTTTATTTACGGTTATATAGCGTCGGACATATGGTTAAAGACCACACAGATATTGAGAAAGGAAACCCACTGTCGCCACTTCATGGGCTACTCTTTTCGATTAGCTGCAAGGGATATTTTATATGCACCATCCAACAGACAGGATAACAGACGGCCTTTGATATACCAGTCGTGGTGCACTGGCTGGAGCCAGTGGCGTAGCCTGGGGGGAGGCCAGGGGGTCCATGCCCCCTCCCCAATCCCGGTAAATTTTTAACTTTTCGCTTATTAATAACATTTAAAAGGTTCCTGTGTCATATTCCACTGCTCGATATCATTGTTTGCTTGGATGACAGGTGCCCCCCCCCCCCCCCAATGGGCCCACTGACAGGGATCGATCCCAGACCGACCGCGCATCAAGCGAACGCTTTACCAGTGGGCTGCATCCCGGCCCCTCACAAACAAGATAGCACATACCACATGTGAACGACAAAACCGTTAACAGCAATGAAGACCCTATCTCTGTACATAGTAAAGTCAAATAAGCGTATAAAGGAGGACAGCCACTCCCGAAAGGTGAGCATATCCGGCTCCTCCGTTGGCACTCGTCATGAGTACTGCCACCACAGCTGCCATGTCCGGCTCCTCCGTTGGCACTCGTCATGAGTACTGCCACCACAGCTGCCATATCCGGCTCCTCCGTTGGCACTCGTCATGAGTACTGCCACCACAGCTGCCATATCCGGCTCCTCCGTTGGCACTCGTCATGAGTACTGCCACCACAGCTGCCATGTCCGGCTCCTCCGTTGGCACTCGTCATGAGTACTGCCACCACAGCTGCCATGTCCGGCTCCTCCGTTGGCACTCGTCATGAGTACTGCCACCACAGCTGTCATGTCCGGCTCCTCCGTTGGCACTCGTCATGAGTACTGCCACCACAGCTGCCATGTCCGGCTCCTCCGTTGGCACTCGTCATGAGTACTGCCACCACAGCTGTCATATCCGGCTCCTCCGTTGGCACTCGTCATGAGTACTGCCACCACAGCTGTCATATCCGGCTCCTCCGTTGGCACTCGTCATGAGTACTGCCACCACAGCTGTCATATCCGGCTCCTCCGTTGGCGCACTCGTCATGAGTACTGCCACCACAGCTGCCATGTCCGGCTCCTCCGTTGGCGCACTCGTCATGAGTACTGCCACCACAGCTGTCATATCCGGCTCCTCCGTTGGCACTCGTCATGAGTACTGCCACCACAGCTGCCATGTCCATTAAAATATGGAATAGCATGAGCCATCATATTGGTCAGGGATGCATCGTAGTTTGTAGATCGAGCTTCTAAATAGGGATGGGCGGTATTATCTGTATACCAATATATTATGATCAATAAATGAATGAATGAATGAATGAATGAATGAATGAATCACGAAAAATACATCGGCTATTGGGTGTCAAACTATGGTAAATGCAAAATGTAAGTAATGAACCACACCAATATATAAAATCAACAGTTAAATTAAAATACTGTGTAAACAACTGTGCAAAAAATACAAATATCACAGATAGATAAAATTAAAATTTAGAATAAAAGTCAGTCTCACGAAGAAATATTATAATTCAAAGGCTTTTACGATACACCCCACATGTACCGACACTCGGTAATTTCCGTATTTTAAATTTGCTGTCAATCTTAGATTCGACTGGTTTTCTTAAAGAGACATTCCCGAGTTTGCTGCATTGTAAGATGTTTCCCACTAATGAAATAGTTACACGATTACTCTTACATATTAAATATATTTTCCAGTTTATAATACCAGTGTCTGTATATTCAATGTGATTCCGGTCGTCTCAATATTTGTAAGAAGCCCAAACTGGATATTGTCTTCAGATAATTTCGTACGTACGAAAAAATAATTTTTAGGAACTAAAATGAAATTTAACCTAGTACAAATATTAGAACGATCAGAAACACGTTTAATGTACAGCCACTAATATTTTATGCAGAAAAATATATTTGATATGTAATTACAGTCGTCAAAAAGTATCTATTAGTCGATAACATCTTTAAAATTGCAGCAAACTCAGGAATGTCCCTTTAACTGTGTTGAAAGTTCTGCAAAAAGGAAGGATCTGACATTATGAAATAGGCTTTATTACACTGGTATGTACTATCCTAACGCCATATAACTGCAAATAAAATGTGTTTGAGTGCGTCGTTAAATAAAATATTTCCTTATTACATCGAAGTGATATATACATTTCATGTATTAAATAATAAACTTTAACTTTTATCATGTATTTATTTTTATTTAGTTACATGCTATCCTTAAAATCGGTTGACGCTTTTGTAAATACTATATTATAATATGTATCGTGATACAGGGAACTCAATACGCTTCTGATAAAAAAAAAATCATAATACCAAATGTCTATCATAAAACGTTTTGAATGCCCCCAGGAGTCCTTGGATATCAGAACCCTGATTTAACATTATCTGTGCCAGAAATCTTAGAAGTTGTGACACCAAATGCTGGAGCAGTAGGTATACTGTTCGCCATAAAGGGAAGATGGACAATTGGAAAGTTGAGGTCAACCCTTTTGTCATACAAGCTTATTTTGGAGACTAATGTCGCTTTGAATCTTTGAGGATGTTCCCACGACAGGCGTGCTTCAACAGTTCTCTGATGGAAGCAATGAATGAATGAATGTTTAACGACACCCCAGCACGAAAAATGCATCGGCTACTGGGTTTCAAACTATGGTAAATGCAAAACAGTTAAATTAAAACACAGTGTAAAGAACTGTGCAAAAATACAAATATCACAGATACATGTAGATACTGACTTTTACTCAAAATTTCAATTTGTGCTGTATTGGCCATTCTCAAAGAGAATGTTACACCCCTGCACCACGATGAGGTTACAGCACGCGCTGATGGAAGCATGCTGATGGAAGCATGCCAAAAATTATCCACACAGTTGGTGTCCATGGTGGCTCCTATGACCTGTTTATATGTTCTATACCCAACTTTGACATATATGTTGCCAATGAGGACGTCCAGCATATCACGTGATATGTCTGTCTCAGTGTACGTTCGTCTTTATTAACTCTCAGTCTTTACGACTTATCCAGATCCGTGGAAGATAGTTATGCATTTATATCTTCGTTCACCGTTCGTTGTAACAAATATCCCTTTGCTTAAGTAATGGAGGGTTTTTTTTACGTTTGTTGTGTACAATGTTGAAAAATGAAATGTTTTAACATTAGTGAAAAGTCTCCTTTGTTCCCCGGTGTGCTTTCCTAACAGCAGAGATAAATGTAGAATCTTGTGCGTGTGTAGGAAAATGTGTCGAGGGGGAGAGAGAGAGAGAGAGAGAGAGAGAGAGAGAGAGAGAGAGAGAGAGAGAGAGAGAGAGAGAGAGAGAGAGAGAGAGAGAGAGAGAGAGACAGAGAGAGACAGAGAGAGAGAGAGAGGAGGAGGAAGAGGGGTGGGGGGGGGGGGGGTCAAGACTGTGGTAAGCGAAGTTTTTAGACGGAGATCGGGTAATGCTCTCCCGGAAAATATTTATTTTTTTAAAGTTACTAAGAACATGGGGTATACACGTGCCTGTTAAAGGATCAGACCCTAGTTTCAGCCCATGAAAATGTACACAAGTTTAATTAAGACGCAAACCTGCAACATACATTTGGATAAAGTTATAACAGAGAGAAACAAAAACAAAAGTCGGTGATGTTTAAACAGAGAAATGTCTAAACATAACTAGAGCTTGTCTCGATAATCATTATTTCTCAGACGAAAGTGCGTTTTTAGAATTATGAAAAATG
>NW_024532867.1:0-95318 GCF_016097555.1 Gigantopelta aegis
TAGGGCGAACCAACGAATCCATGTAACTTGTAAGGAGCCTTGAAAAAGGTTTTAAGATAATTATCATCATATACTATGTTGTTATTCACTTGCTGGTGTACATTGGATGCACTGTCTGGTTCTATGATAATTTAAAGGTAATAATATAATATACTGTGTATCATATTGGTGTTAATGAAGTACATGTAGGTGAGAATGGAATGGTTATGAGGGGTAAAGGAGGAGGCCATTCATTAAAATAAAACAGCTATTAAATATCTGACCTATATTATGTTATAATTCAATACAATATCTTATAGATTGTGGACAAAATCTGTCAGGACAAACCTTGAAATGTTGACTGTAGATGCTGTCAGAATGCATCTCAGGTTACTTGTTTTTTTCTTCAAAAATTTCGATAGAAGAAAGGGGAGAACATCCCCTCTCTAAGTTAGCCCTCCACGGCCGCGTTATGACTGCAAATAAATATTAAAGCCTACAGCTTTATCTCCTTTATTTTCATTTCAAGTCTGTGGACACACTACAGTCACTTTGTCACCCCAGTTTTCTTACGACATAAGAAGAAACCTGCTGGTTCGTTATGAACTGAGCAGTTTGTTCCGATGTTGGGACTCGTTCCCGATGGGATCCCAACTGATGTTCACCACTGGGTGGAGGACTCATACCGCTTGGGTCCTCCGTTTGCATACTTCGTTAGCAACAGAAGTCTCCTCGCAGTTTGCACTGTCAACGTTTCCTACCTCTTCAACTTTGCTCTGAGGAGTGGGTGTAGATGAATACCAAGCGGCACTGCCTACAGTGAAAATCTTGACAGGAGTGCACATTTTCCGTGCCGACTCCTATGAGACGTTGGGAGTGGATTTTCTCGAACACCCGGCAGTTGTTCCTGCGAGTGTGTTGTTGCCCATTGCGGATCTGGAATCGGTCGAAAGGCTGGCTAAGTTGATGTTCCAGATAAATAACCATTTAGGAACTTTCCTATTTGGGTTAGACAAGGCTGTCGAGTCTTCCCGCGATGGTGAAAGGCTGTTTAGAGGCTGCGTTGACAGCTCAGTTATCTGGGTGATTGTTTGCAAACAGTCTTTTGCTATGGTGCAACCACTACCTGGCGGGGATGAGTATGTCAAATGTCGCGAAACGTTTTTTTGCACCTGTTCGGTGAGGGAAACCTTACTTTTCGGTTCTGATTTTAATCTTGTCCTAGACAAGGATTTGTCGCGACCAGTCCCGGAAGCTGAACCCCCAACCTCCGGCAAACAATATTGTTCCACCTTTTCGGGGTCTAAGCCTCCGCCTGTGAAGAAGGCTGCTTTTTTACAGGCTACTCGGAAGCCTCAGTGCAGCCAGGTACCAGATCGCCTTCCATTGTTCCTATATCAAAAATATTTCCTAAGATATGTCCTAAAATGCAAAATGGCATATTGTTATCATCAAAGATGGGTCTGATGTGAATGTGAATACTCAGTTGAAATGTACACATAAATATTGAGGCCAGGTAATATAGTATGCATTGCTCACATAATATAAAATGATATATATTCCAACATGTTACCTAAGAAACAGATAATTTAGGCATGCAGATATAAATTTGATAATACGTGTATTAACTAAATCCACGTTGTTGTTTTTTAGAAAAAAACACTTTTTAAAACTATATTTAATTAAAAATAGCTTTTAATGTGTTTTATTACCTTCTATACTATATCCAGACACAATATTGACTTATCTGTATAATGGTTACCATGAGCTATCCACTGATTTGTTGCATGCTTATGTCCTGAAGAAAAAAAATAACCTCTCACATTGATGCTGTAAGTCAGTTTTGAGTACTGACCTTGAAGAGTGTCAAAATTACCTTGACCTTGACAAGAAAAAATGTAATCATATTTCTTTATGTAATCTACAAACCATAATAATTACAATCATGGATGGTTCCAAAAATTAACATTCAAGTCCCACAGAATTACATATGCCCCAACACTATCATAACAAAATCTTGTTTGCAGCACCTACCAGGTCTGTAGGCCTACATATATAGTGTCATCTGATGCTATTCTTGATTTCATGACATACCATATATCTAGTTCTTTAATGTGACTCTAGATGAAATATTACTGCAGTGTTTCTGCCTAAAATAAATTTTTGGGGATGGCACTATTGATTAAATGTAAGCACAGTCAACGGGGTATGGAGTATGAGGCCCCCAGAAAAAAGGCATTCAGTATTGTAAACTCTTCTTCCAAAGTGCAATTTATGCATAGAAGAAAAACTACAACTTTTAATGCATGACACATAATCATTTACCTCAATCATCGATAATGAACAGTTTGAAAACCTTTTTTTAAAGATTTGATGAATTACTGACCTGACTGATGGAAGAAAGGAATATGCCACTGTTTAAATTGATCAACTTTCTTTTTAAAAATCAACAACAGGCTAAATGCTCTTAGAACTTTATCATGAAAATATACTGAACAGCATTGAAAACGCACCACCAGTTGATGATAACAAATGTGAATGGGGCGTATATCAGCATTAAAAATATCAATGAATAAGTACCGTACTACCTTATAGACCATGCATGATGACAAATAACTTACAAAATCGATTGCCTGAACACTCCATGAAACACAACACCAAAACACAACATATTGCATGCATAGCATGAAAAACGTAAATTGGATGTGCAAATCATGCTGATTGGGGCTTTAAAAGATGTTTGACAGCTGAGGAATGTGAACGTGCCTTAGGCATGCTTCAAGTCGGCATTTCGAGTAGAGTCATCACACAGCGGTTTGGATGCCACCATTCAACAATCACTAGATTCCACAGGAGATACCAGCAGACAGAGACCATACACATCCAGGTCAACAACGTGTTATGACACCACAACAAGATCGCTATATTGTTCACCTCCATATTCATGATCAAATGCTGCCAGCTGCCAGGACTGCACCAACTGTTCAAGGTCGACGAGGAGTTATCAGCGCAGACACTGTATGTCACCATCTTTGCTGTGCTGGGCTGCGTGCTCAATGACCATATGCTGCACCTATCCTGACTGATCGACATCGAAATGAGCGCCAACATTTGGCAGGAAGTTATCGTCATTGGAGATTACAACGTTGGCATGGTGTGCTATTCTTTGACGAATCCCGTTTCCATTTAAGGAATGCTGGTGGTCGGTTGCGGGTGTGGCGTAGGCGTGGAGAATGTTACCACAATGACTGCCTTGTCCAGATGGACTGAATAGCATTCCATGTTTGCCATGGCAGAATGAATGCCATTTACTACTGGGATAAAGCCTTGCAAAATCATATCATTCCCTTCTTTCATCAGCATCAGGATATGCACACATTTCAGCAAGACAGTGCCCGAACGCACACAGTACATGTTACAACACAGTATCTAGCGAACAATAATGTTCCTTGGCCAATAAAGCATCTTTGGGATTACCTTGGTCAACGCATCTCACGTTGTCCACAAATGAATAACCTTAGAGAACTGGAAAATGCACTACAGCAGGAGTGGAATGTTTTCACCCAGAACACTATTTACAGACTTATCGGGTCGATGAGATGACGTTGCATGGCTTGTGTTGCTGCAGATGGTGGTCACATGTGCTGTTGACTTTTCATTGTGACCCGCGTGTCTTTCATATGTAGATGAATTAAAACTAATCAAAGATTGTGCATCCTTTTTTGTTTGTTGTCATTATCAATCATCCATCTATCACTGTATTCTTTTCAAAATCTAAACATTTCTTGGCGGTGCGTTTTCAATGCTGTTCAGTATATATGTACATGATCTGGAACCCATACTTTTAACTGATATTACAGGCTAGCTAATGAAAAAGATTATACAAATTCAACATCAAAGTAAAGGTCAAAAGGTCGTCACTCCTCAAATCACTCTTATATATAAAAAAAATATATAATTATAGCTTTGGGTTGCTTGTGAAATTCCCAGTCTAAAACAAAAATTCAGCAAGCTTAACCAAACAGCTGGTGAGTTATGGTCATTTGAATATTGTTGGTCAAAACCGTTTGTCTGATCAAGCTAAAACTTGAAATATCAGCTTTTTCAGTGACAGTAACCTTATATACAAAATGTTTGGAAACTCAAATTGGATGCGGTTTAAAATTTGATTTGATATGGAATGACCCTACTAATGGAAAACTGCAGCACGTTTCCTAAGTCTACATTCTGATCTAGCACTTGGGGGATGAAGTTCAGTTTTGAACACGCTACTCTCAATCATCATTTGGGGTGGCTGTGTGATCTGCATGCTCAGAAACATGGTTGAATACCGTATTACCCATACCGGTAATACAGCGACAGTTACCCTTGTTTATGGGATACATCCATCGACGAGAAAGTAGAGAGGCAGTTCCCGGAAGAAACGTTCACCAGAAGTGGCACAGGAGGAGGTGACCACACCCGTTCCAACACCTAGAGAAACTTGGCCTGTGAAGCCTGCACGTCCTGACAAGACTGAAGAGGCATGAGAGGCAGTGCCTTCTATGGCGCCAACACCTAGTCAACCTGTTGAGCCAGCAGTTGGTCATGTTCAAGACTCACCATGTCCTTCGGCTTCACTACCTACTGTTCTAGACCATGTGTGGAACCAGTGGCTGAAAAATAACCGAAGAGGAGGTGGATTGCGCCAACTTCAGAGTCGACAGCAGAGGTCTGGCAGATGAACCTTGGCAAGCTCTGATCCAAGTATCGATGCATTAAGACCGAGATCACCAACATCGCTGAGCTTATCTTGCCAACTGGAACAGAAGCAAGGATGATGTGAGGGGAGGTTCTCATCCTAACCATTTGGCACGGCTCTATATATACTCACGTCACATTACTCTGCACCGCACAAATGTCTGTGCATGTTAATTACGTTACTTTACATCTTGAAACAAGTGTTCCATTATGTTTGTAAAGAAACAAACAACATTAATTTAATTCATAAAACAATTGTTAAAACAACACATTGTGAACGTATGTATAAAACTGGTAGATAACAATTTGATTAAAAAAAACCCCTCTGAATTAATACACTAAATGTACACTTTTGCATGCCAGCCTCGATCAACGTGTTTTTGTATCACCTGTCAACACGTGTCTGTCACCGCTGTAATGATCAACCTTGTATATATCAACTTACACAAGTTTACATAGAAGCTTCAATACATACCTTACTGTAATTAATGAATCCATAAATGAAATCAATGTTTTATTTTATCTGTTAATGTAAAAATCCAAGCATACTTTGAGTGACACAACACAAGCAATATGGCTGTAGAGACTATCAAGCTTACACTGCCTATTTTTAGCTATAGTTTGTTTAAAATTATCATTGATAGTGCTATATATATTTCCAACGAACACTATTTGTGCTCATTTACACAGTTAATAACAGACAACTTTTGTTGAATAATGATCATAAATTTTGACATTGGCCTTTTTTAATATTGTCATTTTGTGTTATCCAAACTAAAGAGCATGGAACACTATTTATATTGATCTCATTTGCATAATCTAAATTTTCCTGAAACAGACTATAATAGGAAGTGTTTGTTGTCTAGAACTTACAAACGTCAGATCCATTACCTGTTGTTTCTGTGAGTATTAGCGACAGAAGTGGTGGTTTTAATGTTTGCTGCGCAGACTTATGTGCCGTCATGCAGGCCAGTAAATACAGGCGGGTGGCACTAAAAATGCGCTCGTTACTTGAGTTTAAAAAAAAAAAAATTAAAATAACTTTCAGTAGTAACACATTTATTGTTCCATTGTACTGTGGTGGTGAAACAAATATTTTTAAAGAAAGATTTTAACTTTAAAATATAACACAGATGCTTAGGTGTCACCAGTGTACTATCGGGCAGTGTTAACACCATCCATCGACTCCTGAAAATGATATTCATGGTGGACTATGTAAACATGACACCACATTGTGGATAGCTTGCACAGAAGCTATAGAACTTCAGGATGGTACCGATGATAACCTCTCTGTAGATCAACCAGAGTTGCTGTCTTAGGGCTTAGTCAGATTAAAAATGTTTGGCATCTTATCAAAATTCTTATGTTTATTTTTATTTTGTAAATAGTCTGATGCTACTCGCCCACTTACACGATGTGAGCTACGATATATCACGTTATTAATATCGTGTGTAAGCTCGTCATAGTTCTTCATTAACTCGCAACGTACTCGTACTGAGCTACTTACATATGTATGTAGACGCGACACTTCGTGAGGGGTCGTAGATTCGATAGAAAAAATATTTTGAACATGTTGAAAACTTTTGCAATGCTCGTATGACATCGTGTTTTTCACGTGTTATGCTCGTGCTGTGCTCGGCATTGATCGTAGTTTGCACGTAATCGGTTATTGAACACGATAAACACGATAGACACGATTTGTGTACGATTGACAGGAGCTGACTGCGTCCTTGAAACGTGTATGACAGGAGCTGAACACGTGCAGAACACGAGCTAGTTGCGACAGTAATACGAGCTTAGTATGATAGCCACGTACTGAAAACGAGCTTACGACGAATGCCAGATTTGTCACGTGAGCGCGTGCAGGTAATGAAAATACCGCGAAATATATGTATTTCTATTTTCTATTTCTAGAGCTGATGTTCATTTTCATGAATACCGTCAATAATGCGCGGGAACCTAGTCCTCAGTATGTTGTGGATGACACACGCTGCTAGGACTATAGTCTCTACGTTCTCAGTCCTTTGGGCCATTGGGGCGAGAAGGAATCTGAATCTAAAAATATCAAGTGAAACACAAAATATGATTACATTATTATCATACAATGTGTAATGAATTATAGAATATTCCAAGAATCGATACACATTGATTAGCCATATTATGTAGATTAAGTAGTAACAATACCTATGTGCAAGAATGCCAAAAGCATTCTCCACAACGCGTCGTGCGCGCGACAGCCTGTAGTTGTAGAGACGTTGTTCCCGGGACATTCCTCTCTGGGGGTAAGGCTTCATCAAATAGGTACGCATGGCGAAGGCATCATCTGCCACTATGGAGTATGGCATAGGTTGGTCGTCTCTGGGAAAAGGTGTGGGAGGGGGTACGCCAAGGGTGTTGTTCTCCAGCGCAGCCCACAATGGCATCCCCGCAAAGAGGCCACCATCCGAAGCTCTGAAATCATATGAATGAATGTACGATAAGAATGTGTGATCATTCACAAAACATTTTGCTTTATCACAATATTATTAGTGTCAAACAATTGTTTTATATGCATTGAAATCAGTACACCATTGCGTTATTAAACAAACCAAAACAACACTAAATGCAATTCGGTAAAATGTACTTGCCCGCCATTTGCACCCACTTCCACATATAGGAAGCGATACTGGCTGTCCACAAGGGCCATGAGTACAATACTGTGGAATCCCTTGTAGTTGTAATATACGGATCCGGAAGCACTGGGCGCTCTGATCGCTACATGCTTGCCATCAAGAGCCCCCAAACAGTTGTGAAAGTTCCACTTGTTTGAGAACCCTTCAGCCACTGCTCTCCACTCATCTGGTGTTGATGGAAACTGAAATAGTAAAGAGTATAATCTGGTCATATCAATTACCAAATTATGGTATACGCACAGATTGCCATATATTAATCAATTAAACAGTTGCATGCATGTTACTCTTTACTTTTTATTCATACCTTCAGAAATTCCTCTGCAAACTCATTGTTGATTGCGTTGCATGTTTCTGGTACAATGCGGGAAATTGTGTTGTTAGCCAACCTGAATTCGTACTCAAGGGTCTTGTATGAGTTTCCAGTCGCCAGGTAACGAAGAGTGATGGCCAAGCGTAGAGTGGGTTCAAGTGGTTCCCTCATGAATGTCGCCTGTCTTTCAATTTTAGGACCAACACGATCCAGAATCTCTTGGAACAAGGCCGAGTCCACCCGTAGGAAATTCTAGAAGCCAGTATGGTCTTCTCGCGCCAGCTCCTGCTGCAGGGTATTATAAAACCCGTAATTTTGCCGACTAAGAAGCAGGTCCTTGACCAAAACCTTCGCAGGACTTGACGGCAGTAGCCCTCCGCCCTTCGTCGACATCTGCGTACAACCAGTGTGGTGGCCGCCACTACCCCAACTATAACACTTCTATACAGCAAATCATGTTGCTGTTGATATGCCATTTTGCTAAAAGTTAACGGTGTTGTGACGATTTGAAAAACGCGCCAAAATACAATGTTTTCCGGTTTCCGGTTTGTACCCAATAGAGTCGTATTTACATTGTGACAAACTCGTAGAGATCGCGTTAATGTCTTAGTAAACTCGTAAAAACCTCGTATACAACACGTGCAGAACTATTCTTTATCATCTTTAACATCGCAGAAATGTCGTATCATATTCTTAGTAAGCTCGTGATGTGATCGTACAACATCGTTACAGTGTCTTGTGTAAATAATAATATCTATACTACTACGATATTTCACATATCGTGATAAAATCGGCAGCCAGATCGTGTAAGTGGGCGAGTAGCATGACACACTTTATTTTGGCAGCTTGTCAAAATTGCTCAAATCACCTGAAGTGTTTTCGGCCAAGCAGTCAAAGTTTATTTTTGTCTCTAATTTTTCCAGACTTGAATAGAATACTGTTTCTGTTTTGGTTATAGGTTCTAGACTTAACTTTCCGCCTACCTGAGACTTCACCTCCCCCATAATTCTGTCCTGGAAAGTTCTCCTTGTCCTAATTCTATATGTCAAAAATTACCAAATATGACATCAAGTAGCCGATGATTAATAAATCAATGTGCTCTAGTGGTGTCATTATAAACAAAACTTTATCATTAGCAAGAAGGGAACTTTTATATGGACTTTCACATAGGGCAACACATACCATGATGTTTTTTAATATATCAGTCGAGTGGCACTGGTTAGGATGTCCACAACTATTGGGAACTATAGGTGCAAACACTAATGTGAGGGCCTCACTAAATAAAGAATTTATTATTATTATTATTATAATGTAATGTACTTTTATAACAAATTATTCTTCAACTTTTATTTCAAAATATTAGACACAATGATTTCTTTTATTTGTATTTTGTAGATGCTCCTAATGTCACCCTCACTTCTTTGAATTCCACTGAAAATAACTCATCAAGTATAACGTGCTCTGCTGATGGTCGCCCGGGAAACATGACCTTCACAAGTTTCAAACATTACTGGAATGACGTGTTTATTAGGAATGTGTCCGGTAGACTTGTTGAACATAATGAAACCAGACTGACATTTAATCGTGCTACATATGAAGACAGCGGGACGTACTACTGTACTGTTGATAATGGAGTTCAGGACAGGTCGGGGAATATATCACAGACAGCAACCAGTAATGTCTACATCGAAGGTAAGTGATCTTCTAAAAAGGGTATCACTGTACTTAAACCTGTTTATAAAAGTGACCCAAAATATTGATCTATCCTAACTACTAATTAACAACATAAAGGCACTTGCACCTGCATGCATATGTATGAAATGTCCTTTGTAGAGAGGTTGTTGTGTAAGTTATATTCAGTTATACACATGTAGCTGCAATATGTACGTACTCTTTTGTTATGAATGCTTGGATTGGTCCATCTAACATCATGTGACTTAAAAACACAGATGATCATAACTGAGTGAATCTCAATTTTACACTACTTTCAACAATTCTTAAATAACAAAAGAGATTGTTTCAGATATTTTCTTTATTTAAGATTAATAAAATGACTGTTTATGTTAGTCGTTAATGCTGAATTAATTAGTAAATGTTTAAAAGCAGGCCTTGTGATTTAAAATTTGCAGGTGGGTTAAAAATGGCCCACTTAAATCACCTTTTTAAGGTCTAGGTGAGCTGTTTTAACTGACCAAAAACAGCTCATCAAAAATATGTTGACTCAGTGTTCTGTAGTTTCACCTTCTGACTACTGCAAGCCGGCTGACACACTTTATATCTTTATATCGCATACAGTACATTCACTCATGTCTTCCACCATTTTGCACACGGCACTTTTTTTTTTTTTTTTTTTTAAACCCTTTATTACCCCAGATCACTGACCATGTCAAAGTTGGGGTGCTTTGAATTATAGTCTTATAATATACAACAATAATAAAATTATAACACGATTGTGTGTGTACACATGTATAACTAATTGTAAGATAAATGGTTTATATTTCATATACACATGTAAACATATATCAAAAAGGATATGATATATATGGTAGTTATATTCATTTCATTTGTTGTCATACATTGCACAAGCATTAATCCATATTTGTTTTGTTTTTTGAATAATCTGTGGGTCAAGACAAATATATAAGGAAACTGGCTTCTTACCGTTAAAAACTGCATGATGTACAAACTAAAAAATAAACTGCCACACACCTTCTTGACATTAAAACTACCGCATTCTACTGTTGAAATAAATCCTTATCATACATGTACATGTAGTGCAGATGATCTGCACACATATTTTTGTTGAACAAAACTGTTTTCAAATTCTTTCCTTCCGTCTGCCGTTAAAGGCACTCTATCACAGATGGTTGACCTAATTAATGACCTGACAAAGTATTATCTGAAAATATATACATTTGATTTGTTGCTAAAAGTACTTTATTTAACCATCTATGTAACTACATGTACCATAACCCCCTTATTACTGATATTTTGTAAAAATAATTGAATTATGTCGATGTTACATAATTAAGGACAAAATAACGGCTATTTGGAGCGAAGAGGTGTGACGTATTATTTTTGTAGTCACGTGATGGGCAACCCTGGAATAACCGCAGTATCAAAACGATTTGCCAAGCTCTTATAACGAGAACGCTTGACTGTCCTCTGCGACATAGGGTAAATTGAGAGAAAAACAATGAAAATAAGTTATACAAAATTATATAAACATGTACTGAATGGTAATAAGCTTATACATTAATTTATTTTAGCAACAAAAGCATTTTAAACGGCGAAGATCCCGACTAGTTAGGCCTTTGCATGTACAGGTAAATTTATCGTTTGTTGTACACGGAAAAATCTAAACACTGCATTGATTTTTCACTTTGTCAAATTTATTATTATATGAAATATGCCATAACCCCATGGATAATTACAGCTGGCTTGGGATAGGAATTATTACATTTTTAAAGAATACTGTGAACTAGACGGTGTTTATATACGAAGTGGCTATATATGGCCTCCGCTAACGAGGACGGACTATAAACACAGCAAAAATGTATATAGGCGGTAAATACATGTAAGTATTTGATTGATCCATATATATATATATAGTACCTGTTTTGATCTCAAACCAATTTTTAAAGTTTATCCACAACGGTCTTGTGTGATAGCAAGTGAAGAATAAATGTTCTAACGATTCCGATGAATCTTGATAATGGCTGCTTTAACTTTTAGTTTTTGCATGAAAATACATGGTCATTGTTAGTTGAAAAAGTGTTTTTCGACAAGTATTTTCAATTGACAACAATGGCAATCATTTTCAGGAATTGATAGCTGATTGTGACAGCTAATTTGTTAGTAAATTTGACCGTTTTATCAACAACGAAAATCACAAAATATGAATCATAAATCGTTTCAAGAAACAAATTCTGGTCAGAAAAACAGTTATTGGGAATACCGGCCATCTGTAAACACAACTTTATTGATTTTTTTGCCTGATTTTAATCGACATTAACCAGGCATCGAAATAAGCATTGTGTCTGGTAACCCATTTACAGGTTACCACAAAATATAACCTGGTAACCTATAGGTTTCCACAACTATATGAAAGTTAGAATTGAATTCCTGTTACTACTATGCGGTCGTTCTGAAATTGTAACGGTGCGCGCGAACATCCGTACGAGAAACGAAATCCGGAAGTAAATTTATCTAGTGGACGCTGCTTAAACGCGGATTGCCAAAATTTGCTTTGCAATTGCACAAGTGCGCACGAACATCGGTGCAATTTTGTACGAGAAAAATAAACGCGGACATAAATTCATCTAGTGGACGCTGCTTAAACGCGGAGTGACTTGCGCGCAAACATCGATGCAATTCCTGACGAGATAATGAAACGCAGAAGTCCTGAATGCATTGCCTGGTTTACGTTCGGAAACGAAACTACCGTTCGTTGAAATTTTTGTCGAGAACAAAACACCGTTCTCGACTTCTCTAACATGTGGTAACCTCCCGGTAACCTGAACGACCGTTCTCGACTTATTTCGATGCCTGATTAACTCTAAACTATAAGTAAGGATAGTACATACCACAGCCTTTGTTACACCAGTTGTGGAGCACTGGCTGGAATGAGAAATAGCCCAATGGGTCCACCGACGGGGATCGATCCTAGACCGACCGCGCATCAAGCGAACGCTTTACCACTGGGCTACGTCCCGCCCCTGATAGCTGATTGTGACAGCTAATTTGTTGGTAAATTTGACCGACAACAACAAAAATCACGAAATATGAATCATAGATCGTTTCAAGAAACAAATTCTGGTCAGAAAAACAGCTATTGGAAATACTGGCCATCTGGCCATAAGTAAACATGACTTTATTGATTTTTTGCCTGATTTTAATCAACACTAACTCTAAAATATAAAAATTAGAAAACCCCACATATGAATATTATTTTATGTATTTATAAAAATGTCAAGTGAAAATATGAGAGTGAAAGTTATAAATTTGTACCTGCTTCGATGTGATTTTGTCAAAACTTAATCCAGTAGTCAGAAGGTTAAATCTATTCATTAGATATTTCCCATTTATCTAAATTATGTCTTAAATTCTTCTGCATGTTGATGTTACACTTGGACGATATTCACTTAGTTGCTCTCCCGATTACAATTACATACATGTACACTGTATAAAACAGTGAGTTCATGATGGATATACAGTCATCTCCACTTATTTGCACATCGGTTTATAGCATAATTCGGTTAATCGACTATTTTCACCCAACACGGAACCATTTGCCCGTATAACACTACAAAACATCCGGTTAATTGCACAGACTACAGGCTATATATCGGTTATTTGCACATATAAATAACGTTGTTTTTTTTGTTTGTGCTAAATTAATGTCACAAATGACTGAGAAAGTCTATCAAACTTTGGCAAAAAAACTCAAATAAATCACCGATTAATCTGTTTTGTTTGAGCTCACAGAGTCGATGTGTGACATGCAAATGAGATAGTGTGCACGTTACTACTGGTGAATCACAATACCCGACTACAAGATTTAAGAATGACATAAATAAGTTGAATAAACCTAAGACCTAATGTTTTGTTTGCAATATATTGCTGTTAATCAGAGGCCATCTCAATAACAGGTAACTCTCCGACTATTATTTTTAGAAGTACCGCCTGTGCGCTTGTACGCATGCGCACTCAACTATTCGGGCCCTATTCGATTGACGTGTTCAGGGCAATCATTGTTCTGTGTCAATTACGTTATGTTGAGAAGCCTTGTTAGTAATTAAAAGATTACAGATCAATCGTCCTAGGCGGTTATGTTTTTAATAAATGTGACAGAGAAAGGGTTGTTGTTCACTTATTCATTAGATGCAGTGTACGCTATATCTGTTAAACGCAAAAGAAACGATTTATCACTTGCTTCCCAGAAAATGTAGCGGAAAAAAAAAAGACTGGTGGGGGAGGTCGTCAAAAAACAAACATAACAAAGACCGTTATTTATGGATCGTCCCTAAGTTTCTGCTATATTGTTAGACACCAATCAGTCGGACCGCACCATGAAGGTCAGTCAATTGTGTTAGACCGGTCATGCATGCAATGCAGACTGCTGGAACTGATAACGACTCACTAGCCGAGCTTAACTTTAATTGCTTAACAATAGCAAAGTCATTATTTGGGGATCACAAATAATACCAAAGCTTGCCATATCTTTTAGGAGGGAAAGAACACCATACCAGCAAATTCATACAAGTTCACGTAATTCTATGGTAAGGCGCATTCGGTCAATCAACAGCCCGGTAATTCCGGAAACTGACGTCATTTTGTAAACACGTGCACCGATGAAACATGAACTTTTTGATGGTTCTGTTGTTTCAAGTTTATCTCATTAACTACATGGCTAATACACTTTGTGTACACTAGTGGATGGTCAGTGGTTTTTTTTTAATGCACAAAGTTTCTGTTTTTAGAAAACGACGCCCAGTGACGGACGTTGTTGGGGTGTGTTTTTTTAAATGATTTCTGGTCTGGCAGATTAAAACAAAAACGTCATGCTAATTATATATATATATCGATCGATATATTTGTTTACATTTATATATATCCAACTGCATGTGACGTGTTAACTGTAATAGTTCCGGTATGAAGTACCGCATTATGCTAGACTGTCTCCCATGCCACTTTGTAGTTGGATGGCTGTTACAAAGTGAAAGTCGGTACTCTATCGGTTAATCGACTAACCCGGTTAATTGCACAAAATCGAGCAGCACCGAGGGTATGCAAATAAGCGGGTTCGACTGTATATGCAGGAGGTTTATTTTTAAGAATACCACAGGATGTCTTACAGCTAGCGCTCCCAAACAAAAATTGTAAGCTTAATAAATAGCTGGTAACTAGCTGGTAACTACCTTGTGAAAAGGTTGTACAAGCATATTTTACACAGTAGTAACTACCGCGTTTCGAGCTAGTATTTGGAACCTTTTTACAACCATGCGACCAGCTTGTTGCATGCTTGCAGCAAGTTTCCCACCATTTTTTTGCATACTTGCAACTAGCATCTCACAAGCTTCTCGCACGCTTGCGACAAGCTTACCGCACGCTTGCGACAAGCTTCCCGCAAGCTTGCGACTAGCTTCCTGCACGCTTGCGATGAGCTTCCCGCAAGCTTGTTCAGTTTAAGCTAGTATTTGGAACCTTTTTGCAACCTTGCGACAAGCTTCCTGCATGCTTGTGACTAGCTTTCCGCAAGCTTGCGACGAGCTTCCCGCAAGCTTGTGACAAGCTTCCCGCAAGCTTACGACGAGCTTCCCGCAACCTTGCAACGAGCTTCCTGCAACCTTGCAGCAAGCTACCTGCATGCTTGCGACAAGCTTTCTGCAAGCTTGCAACGAGCTTCCCGCGTGCTTGCGATGAGCTTCCCGCAAGCTTGCGACGATCTACCTACAAGCTTGCACCATCATCAGTGGCAGCCATCTTGCATCTTGTATAATTCTTTAAAAAAACAACAATGGTTTTAAAGTGAAAAACATGAACAGTTAAAACAAAACAAAAATAGGTGCTACATGTTGTCAGATACTTAGGCTACAAAATTAGTTTGCCTGTATGATAGACATGTTCCATGTATGTGGGATAGTCTTGACTAAACTAATATGCTAAAAAGCTCCTGGTCCTATATTCTTCTTCTTCTTCTTGTTTTAGGTTATATTCCTCCACTATCTGGAGATCCACACTGTGGTGTAAAGTCATTTGTTTGTTTCTTCTTCTTTTCTTTTTTCTCGTGTTCCACCAAGCAGGATTCAACCAAACTTGGTCCAAATGATCCTCTTATAGACCTGGGGCCGTATGCACGAGGGGCGGATAAGTCCACTATCCAGGAATAGTGCATATCCGCCGGATAAGTGGGGAAATTTGGTATGCATGACTGCAGGGTAGAGCTACCCGAATAGCCATAACGCTATTCGCTACATTTTCTGCGTATAACAGCCTATCCGCCGGATAAGTCTGAAAGGAAAATGGCCGCGCCGGTGTGTTGCGATTCAGAAACAGGCAAATATGTCGACAAAACTGGTTATTTCTTGATCGAACAAAGCAGTTTGACACTTTTTATAATGTGGAAAAACATGAAGAATTTAAATTTGAACAACAAGATATTCTGAAGATCACAGATGAAATAGCGGGAAACATCGAAGTGTCCAGTCGGTTGGGCTTGTTAACGTCGCTGTCAAAAATCTACAAAAGTACAAGTTTGCAACACTTTTAATATGTCTACTGTATCTGATCAGTGAGGAACTTGTTTTTATATAACAATTATTACATATTTATTTCAGTCTGTTTGTATTTGCCACATCGCCATGCATTGTCTTCAATGTTTTAATGTAACCTATCGAAAACCGTCCCCCATCAAAAGCCCTCCCATTGGCATTGTACTTCCTATTTCTGTTTAACTTCAAACAACGTAAGCACGAACTTTGATTACGTCATACATGTATGTTGTTCACGAAAACACGTCGACAACTTATCCAAAAATGGGAAGGTTATTTGGGGAAAATATACAAAAATGGAAATATAGAAATTAATCTGTATGTTTTTATTGTGGGTGGGTATACCTGGGAACACAGACAACGGCTTGTCAGACAACTAGCCTAAGGTAAGCAAATAAAGGTTTTAAATTTTTACAAAATTGTCAGCGTAAATAATATTAAACGCACCGGATGATTGAAATGGCCATGTACAGTACTGTAGACTGTGTAGTGTAGGCTACCATTTTAGCGGAACATATTTTTCGTAACTGAAACAAGTAGTTTAATTTAATTTTTATGGAAAACATGTACAAGATATATAATAATTATATAAGCTATTTTCATTGATTTCACTTATTTATGTATGTGTTCATTTTATGTTATAGGCATGCATCAGTCAACAATTTGGTGAGGACTGACAACACTCTTCAGCAGGTGCCAAACCACAAAACGAACATGGCTGTAGCAAATGGTGACATTCTGTAGCAAATGGTGTCATTCTGTCAATGTGCAGGTAATGCAGACAGTGTGTGTGTGTGTGTGTGTATAGATAGCGGAGATAGAGAGAGAGAGACACACACACACACACACACAAACAGATAGAGACAGAGAGACAGAGATAGAGAGAACTAGCTGAAGTAATTATTTTAAAGCATAAAATATGGCTTTGGTAAGATAATTTAACCACTAAACATAAGATACAATTTTTCACTATTATTGAAGCATAGATTTGATAAAAGTAAAACTATTTAGTTACATAACAAATCTATCATTTGTAAAAAAAAACAAAAAATTTAAAACAGTGCTCTATAAACATATATTGAGACATGCTGTAAAATTCTTTTCTTTCTTTTTTTTACCTTGGTGAAGCAGATGATCTGTTCTTTTTCTTTTAACCCCCCCAAAAAAAACCCCAACAAAACAACAACAATAAAACAACAACAACCCACCTGTTATTACCCAGATCACCTTATTATCATAAATGTCATATTTGTAACATTTTGTTCCAGGTACATCCAGAGATTTCAATCCAGTGGTTCATGATGTTGATAGCAGAGCTGTTATTTACTAGTAATACATTTACTCTTAAAGACAGCTGTAGATGATGACAAAGTAATTTACATGCTCTGTTAACACAAAATGATATTCATATTTTACATTTTTCATACATCTTCATTTTGAATTTAAATCAATATGCAACAGGAAAATAATGTTACAGTTAGATGTTTATAATTGAGAACTTCAATGCAAAACAATTCATAAAATAAAGACAAAATAACAAAATAATTATGAAAAATACATGAAATTGTTTTAAAATCTGATAACAAATAAGAAATAATTTTAAGTAATAATTTTAGTTCATGTACAATACTGAGTAACTTTAATTACATGTTCCCTCTGACATGTCACCCAGTTTAATTAACAATTTAAGATGTGTTTATTTTAAGTTATCTACACTTGGTTTATTTACTTCTACACTACACTTGCTTCACTCTTCACAATTTGTAAGGTGAAATAAATTATAAATATTACTTCGAATTGTTGTTGTTTGTTGTGTATTTCAGTGTATGTCCTGTTTAGCAATATGTACTGATTGAAAGAAATAAGGGATCACACCAACACTTACAGGAGATAGTGACTGCAACAAAAACACTCATCTATTGTGTCAGGAAGTTAACCATGTTACTGTCATCCAGTCTTACATTCCTGTCATTCAGTGACTCCCACATTACATCTTCGTACTTTATACAGACATTAGGACGATAATAGTATTCAATACTAAGTGTTCCCTTATTTTTTCTCTGTATATTTTGTATATCATGTACAAAACGTCATTTAAGTTTATGGTATTTTAAGTTTCAACATGGAATAGAGTATATATACGTGTAACATGGAATTAAGTCCCTATGTATTAAAAGTGTAAATACTAGTAGTTAACATCACTAGTTATTTAAGATACAGTTGGTTTGACGGACTAATGTTATTACATTTGGTACAATAATGGAAATCAAATCTTTGTAGAGCTGACTGACAGCAATGACAAATTAATGAAAAACTAAAATTAAAAGTTCCATTCTTGTGGTGTCCATAATTGAGCACTCCATTCTCCTCTATGTCTTGGACATGCCTCTAAAAGTTGTTTATGTGTGCTAAATAATACTGATGACATTTTAAAATCTAACTTTTATTCCAGATTATAAATTGTATATTTGCATTTGGATTTTAAAAATATTATTTAGTTTTTTAATATTATTACTTTTGTATGGCTATTAAATAATGATAACGGAAAATTGCCCCTGTATTAAAAGCAGTTTCCGTTTCTCTTTTGAGGGTTCTGGCTACATATTTTAGACTATGACTGTGCGTGCCATAATTCATTTTAACAAAACCCCAAGTGTGTTTCACTGGGTGTTTATTTTCATAAATGTTCAGTCCATTTTGTTTACTGAACCAAAAGAAAACTGTTGCAGTGGTGGTAGGATTGGGGGTGTGGGTAGGTGTGGGGCTCATAATCCATATGAAAAAACAATTCTTTATTTGTATAAATTTGGACAAAAAGTATATTATCGTCATCAAGTGCAGGTAATCAAGTTGAGTAAAGAATTTCTCTCTCCATCTACCCCTCCCTACCTCTCCCCTCCTCTCCTCTCTCCACCCACCCCCCCCCCCCCCCCCCCCCCCTCTCTCTCTCTCTCTCTCTCTCTCTCTCTCTCTCTCTTTGCATACACGCCTGTATAAGAATCACCACACATTGTTACACGGGGGAGTGGGGCGGGATGTAACCCAGTGGTAAAGTGCTCGCGCAGTCGGTTTGGGATCGATCCCTGTCAGTAGACCCATTGGGCTATTTCTCGCTCCAGCCAATGCACCAGGACTGGTATATTAAAGGTTGTGATATGTGCTATCCTCTCTATGGGATGGTGCATATAAAAGATCCCTTGGTACTAATCGAAACGCCATATAACCATAAATAAAATGTGTTGAGTGCATTGTTAATAAAACAGTTCCTTCCTTCCTTTTTACATGGGTTACGTTAAAAATAATACTGTCAGTAAAATGAATGAAAAACACAGAGAGAAGTTTTAAGGCCAGCTCATTTTTCCCGAATGTCTTATTAGTTTTTACCCGAATTCGAAGATTGCCTCCCCCACCCCTGGACACTTATGGTTGGTGTTTGACCTATTTTTTGTATTTTTTTTTTTTGTTCCCACGACTGGTATATCAAAGGCCGTGGTAAGTGCTATCCTGTCTGTGGGATGGTGCATATAAAGTATCCCTTACTACTAATGGGAAAATGTAGCGGGTTTTCTCTCTATCACTGTCAAAAATGACCATATGTTTGACATCTAATAGCCGATGATTAATAGATCAGTGTGCTCTAGTGGTGTCGTTAAACAAAACAAACTATTTTATTTATTGACCTGTTTTCCAGTTATCTCCCTCTATATTTGCATTTCTATATTTTATTAGTATGCTGGGTGTTATATCTTGGTCCCCCATTTTATTTATTTATTTGGCAAGACTACAATGTACATGTATTTGCCTCTATTTTATTATTATTTGTTTTTAATTTGCACCCCTTCCTAAATGTATACTGCACTGTTAATGACTGTCAATAACTGGATTGCTATATATTTTTATTTTTTTCTTCTTCTTCTTCTTCTTATAACTACATGTATGTATTTAATTTTATTTATTTTCATTATTATTTTTGTATTATTATTATTTAGTTTAATTTTATTTTAATTTATTTTATTGTATTTATAAATAAATGTATTTATATATTTTATTTATTTATAAATATTAAACAATACACTGTTCCTTTTGTTTACAAAAGTACATTGTAAGCGCAACGTTAGGTTCCAGAATGCCATGCGCGGCGAGGAATTCCCTCAATCTAAAAATAACCCCGCCGTATAGCTATTTGCGACGTCATTTACGTTTATGCATACCAAAAAGCGAATAAATTTAAACGCGATTAGCAATCCACGTTTAGCCGCTATCCGCATTTAGTTTTATCCGCTCCTCATGCATACGGCCCCTGACCAAGTGTTAAATGCCAAGATGGCCGCCCTGGCCTCTGAATAACTGAAACATTTTTTACTTTTCCTTAAGTTCCACCATGCATATTTCAACCCTATGTATTCCTAATGATCCTCTCATGGCCCTGACCAAGTTTGTTGTTTTGCGGGCAGATTTAAAATCAAGATAATTGCGCTGGCCTCTGATTGACAGAGACATGTTTTTGCTTCTTCTCAAGGTCCACCAGGCAGGTTTCAATCAAACTTAGAAAGAGAATCATTTGGACTAAGTGTTGTTATTTTTGTGGCTGATTCAAAATTCAAGATAGCCAACCTGGCCTCTGATTAGCTGAGACCTTTTAGTTCTTAAGTTCCACCAGCCAGGTTTCAATCAAATTCGGTCCGAGTGATCCTCTCATGGCACTTCCCAAGAGTAGTTATTTTTGGGGCAGTTTCAAAATCCAAGATGGCCAATCTAGCCTTTGATTGACTGAGTTTTTGACTTCTCATGCATGCATGGTCCACGTATAAGCAGATTTAAACCAAATCTATTCCAAATTATCCAAGATGGCTGGTCTGGCCTCCGATTGACTGAGACATTTTTAAAACTTCTTTTCAAGGTCCACCATCCAGGTTTCAACCAAACTTGGTTGAAACGATCCTCTCATGGACCTGACAAAGTATTGCTATTTTTGGAACTGATTCAAAATCCAAGATGGCCACCCTGGCCTCTGATTGGCTCAGACATTTTCAACATCTTCTCAAGTTCCACCAGGCTAATTTCAACCAAACATGGCCCATGTCTTCCTCTCATGGCCATGCATATGTTGTTATTTTTGGGGCCAATTGAAAATCCAATCATTACAAGATGATTCTGTTTTAACCATATTGTATTATCATTCGTATGTATTAATATTAATTTTGTTTTAATTATTATTGTAAATACTATCTAAATCTGTTACATGTATGTTTGGTTGTTTAGCCACTGTTCCCACTGAATTTGATAAATCATATGAGAAGATATGAATTTACAAAAAATAACCATGAAAATGATTTGGACTTAGCTTTTTCTGTTCAAATTCAACTTCACAAACTAAGCTTTTCTTGTGTGGAACCTTGTGCAAGCTTCCACAAGTGTAGACAAGCTTTCACAGTTAACAATATGCATGCAGCAAGCTTCCACAAGTGTAGACATGCTTTCACAGTTGAAGATATGCATGCAGCAAGCTTCCACAAGTGTAGACATGCTTTCACAGTTGAAGATATGCATGCAGCAAGCTTGCACAAGTGTAGACATGCTTTCACAGTTGAAGATATGCATGCAGCAAGCTTGCACAAGTGTAGACATGCTTTCACAGTTGAAGATATGCATGCAGCAAGCTTGCACAAGTGTAGACATGCTTTCACAGTTGAAGATCTACATGCAGCAAGCTTGCACAAGTGTAGACATGCTTTCACAGTTGAAGATATGCATGCAGCAAGCTTGCACAAGTGTAGACATGCTTTCACAGTTGAAGATATGCATGCAGCAAGCTTGCACAAGTGTAGACATGCTTTCACAGTTGAAGATATGCATGCAGCAAGCTTGCACAAGTGTAGACAAGCTGCAAGCTTGCACAAGTGTAGACAAGCTTGCACAGTTGAAGATATACATGCAGCAAGCTTGCACAAGTGTAGACATGCTTTCACAGTTGAAGATATACATGCAGCAAGCTTGCACAAGTGTAGACATGCTTTCACAGTTGAAGATATGCATGCAGCAAGCTTGCACAAGTGTAGACATGCTTTCACAGTTGAAGATATGCATGCAGCAAGCTTGCACAAGTGTAGACATGCTTTCACAGTTGAAGATATACATGCAGCAAGCTTGCACAAGTGTAGACAAGCTTTCACAGTTGAAGATATACATGCAGCAAGCTTGCACAAGTGTAGACATGCTTTCACAGTTGAAGATATACATGCAGCAAGCTTGCACAAGTGTAGACATGCTTTCACAGTTGAAGATATACATGCAGCAAGCTTGCAAAAATGAAAACATGCATGTGGGAAGCTTTCACAGTTGAAGATTATATACATGCAGCAAGCTTGCAAAAATGAAAACATGCATGTGGGAAGCTTGCACAGTTGAAGATATACATGCAGCAAGCTTGCAAAAATGAAAACATGCATGTGGGAAGCTTTCACAGCTGAAGATATACATGCAGCAAGCTTGCAAAAATTAAAACATGCTTGCGGGAAGCTTGCACAGTTGAAGATATGCATGCAGCAAGCTTGCAAAATGAAACCATGCTTGCGGGAAGCTTTCACAGTTGAAGATATACATGCAGCAAGCTTGCAAAAATGAAAACATGCATGTGGGAAGCTTTCACAGTTGAAGATATGCATGCAGCAAGCTTGCAAAAATGAAAACATGCATGTGGGAAGCTTGCACAGTTGAAGATATACATGCAGCAAGCTTGCAAAAATGAAAACATGCATGTGGGAAGCTTGCACAGTTGAAGATTATATGCATGCAGCAAACTTGCAAAATGAAAACATGCTTGCGGGAAGCTTTCACAGTTGAAGATATGCATGCAGCAAGCTTGTGCACGCTTTTCACAAATGAAAACATGCATGCGGCAAGCTTGCAGAATTACTGACTACCTTACGCGAGCTAAATGTTAGCTTGCAAATAGCTTGCATTGCTTATACTACCTTGTAACAACTTTGCAACAACCTAGCCACAAGCATGCATTTTTGTTTGGCAGGGCTCGCACTGTCATTAGCCATATTGCCTCATTTTTATTTTTAAAAAAGGCTATAAAATTTGCAAGTAGCTAAAAGTTTGGCTAAGCCAGTTTCTATCTTCTAATGTGGACAAAATGGTAACCGTTACATTATCTATCTGACACCTCAAACATAATAATAATACCAAATACTCAATTAGCATAATAGTGATCTCGCAACCGGTAATGATCGAAAAACGGTGTCATCCAGAATACAGCATAATGATGTTTAATCACGGTTATTAATTTTAACGGTACGTATTCAACATGCATGTAAGCAAAGATCTGACTACTAGCTTGATATTCTAACTTTGTAAAGTCATCGAAACAAAGTAATTAAACACTGTCCAACAATGCGTGTTAATTTCAATATATGCTTGTTCAGGTCTGAACGATAAGTATGGGCTATCCCAACCTGTCAGTGTAAATATAGATCAGGCTTCATAGTCAACTGAGACTGTATGTTTCAAGATACATCATTGCGGCCATTAACAATAAGATTACACACAAGTAAATCTTGATGTAAATTTGTTCAAACAACAAAACAATAGTTGTTTGCATCAATTGCATGAATACTTAACTACAATTTCATTTATTTTCTTTATCTTTGTTCATTTCTCACCCATGGTCAAGAGCACAGATGCAGATCATGATTGTGAGAAATGAACATGCCATGCAGTATTTATACAAATTGCAGTTAAACGTACACTGAATAAAATTAATTTGCAATAATCATGATATTTGTTAGATAAAATATTATATTTGTAAGACTGAGAGGTGACATCTCAAAATTAAGTTAGCTGGATTTCAAGTAAGACTAGAAATTTCAATTTCATTATTGTTTGAGTTTGTTTTTTTTATATCAAAAACAACTGACAAAAGTGGAATAGTTACAAGTAAAAAGTTAAAGTTTGTTTTAATGACACCACTAGAGCACATTGATTTATTAATCATCAGGGAATAGTTGTAATAACATATGTGAAGTCAGTTTTCTTAGTCTAGATATTTCACAGCTAGCACTGAAGTCGACAACAGCAACAACATGGTGCAAATTACGAAATTATTGGGGTGGGGAATAATTGATGGGTTAATTTAAATTATTACCCATATCGGCTCAAATATACGGGGTAATATTTTTTTCAATCTCTGCAGTGTGCAGATTGTTTCTATACTGCCACTAATTAGCTGGCTTAAAAATGACGACATTTGGTTGCTTGCTTGCTATAGCTGGAGCTTCACTTTCATTCGTATAATGTTCCCCATTCATGAGTCAGATTATACATATCTTATACCATCTACAAAGATTTACTGGATTTGTTTTACTTAATTGTTTCATTTGTATATTTTAATAAGCAGCGGCTTTAGTAGCACAGAATTTTTTTATATTTTCTAATGGAACTACAATGTATACAGACATATTATTTTGTACTGTAAACATTTGGCTGTAGAAAAATGCTGTTATGGCATAAAATCACTTACATTACATCACGTTATGCACGTAATATTATATGATGTAATGGTTGATGGCTTTGTTGTAGAATGCAGAGGAATTTTTACATTGTAAATCAGTTAAAATTGACAATGGGTAATAAAAGAGAATAACTACAAGGAGTTATGAATTATCTGTCCCTCATTCAGATAATTCATAATTCCTTGTCCCTCGTTAGTTATGCTCTAAATAATTCATAATTCCTTGTCCCTCGTTAGTTATACTCTAAATAATAATAATAATAACAATAATATAAAGCAATCCAAACCAAGACAAAGAATGTTATTTTAAAGAAATAATGAGCTCTGTTTGGAAAAAGTATTAGCTCTCAAATTTTACTGCAACATTCTGGTTTTGATATAGGCACTATATACACAGTCTCTACATAGAAAAGAACATGCCCATCTTTTTTGTAAGGAAAACAGATGTCACTGGATTAAATCCAACTCAAAACAGTGAAATAGCCAGTGACTGAGTCCAGAACAAAAAAGGGGATAGGTGTAAGGTTTTATTAATTGTGGACATTTGTCATATAGTTCTCTTTAGAAAATTCATGTGTTCTTCAATAGATTCATGAATGTTTTTGGTTCCAGGGACATCGATCATTCTCAATAATTTCATCATTATCACCAGCCATAGCATGTCTTCAAACTAAACACATCACCTGTTCAGGCTGGATTGAAAAACCTAATTTGTTTCTTTTTCTTTCTTTTTGTTTTCATTTGTAGCAACACCAAAGATTACTAAGGAAACTGAGTTTGATATTCTTGTGGGTACAGAAATTGGAAAACCAGCAATACTACAGAAAACTGTGTTTTCCAGACCAGATTATACTGGTTTCAACTGGAGCAGATCTGATAACAAGTCAACTGTTAATTATACAAGTATTGAGCCAGAAAACATTACTCTGGACATACACAGTAAAACAGTAAACGACTCAGGCTACAGAATCTCACTCAATATCAGCTCATTCTCACAGGAAGACATTGGAACCTACACACTGAATGTCTGTAATGATGTTGGATGTTCTCAGTTTTCTGTAAACCTAACAGCAGCAGGACCACCTCGTCCTCCAAAAGAGTTCCAACAAGAAGGGGAATCATCTGACACAGTAAGGTTGTCATGGTTACCTAACTATCCAGGCGGAAATTACAAACAAAGATTTGTTTTGGAGTACAAACTACAAAGTGAGTCTGAATGGAAGACTGAGTGGACAAGTGACTGGTTTGAAGATTTACCTCAAGATCAGAAAATGTTTTACAACATCACAAACCTCGAGGCTAGCCAGGTGTATTACGTCAGACTGTCAGCTGAGAATGACCGCCCAAAAGACAATGTTAGTGTGTTTGTCACAGTAACAGCAGTGACACGAAAAGGTACGTGTGTGTATGTGTGTGTATTAGTTTTTGCCCAAAATTATACAAAAATGCCCGAATCTGGATAACAATGTTTATTTATGTAAGCATTACAACCAAACAGCTATATAGGGTTACAAACAAATAACTACACATTTCCCTGTGGATTACAACTAATTTTATGGGTACAATGATTAAATTACATGGTAAAAATTTAAGGTCTCAGGTTAGCACATTTTGCCCGAGTATCGGTACCGTTGGTGCCCTTTGAGGATTTGCTCCAGCACTAGGGGAGCAGTTGCACCCCCTGTCCCCTGTCTCGTACGATCATGGTGAATTCTATTTATCCTATAACATTTCTAAAATAACATTTTAATTTGATGTTTAGTAAATTAAAGTTTTGAAGTCCCCTCACCAGTAATATGACGTCATCGCGATTAGCACAAATGTAGTTTGACATCGCACACTTCAACTAAATCTCAGCACAACGTTATACGCTCAGGTATACAAGTCTTGTTGGCTGTAAACATATGACCCATTAACAGAAAAATATTATTAACTGACAACAAAAACACAAATACTGGTGGAAAGAGTATTCTATAACAGCTACATGAAATAAATTATATTCCAATCAGTTAACGAAAAAAAAGCCATGGACATAAAACGAATCCATACTGGTAAATAAAAGTGTAACACCATGCATACAGCAAACAGGAAAGGGTGGTAGTTGAATTCTAACTGCGTTCAGGCTCATGCATTTGGGAAAATATCCTTTCTGTGCATGCGCAGTTTGTCATTTTTAATTTTTAAAGCCACTCATCTGTGCACAGTGGACAAACACTTTGTTTAATTAGTTTTCTAAAAGGAAAAATTCAGTTTGTCAAATGTTCCAGTCCGGTCCGTGTTTTATCAATGCTCACTGCAAAAACGTGATGTTAATACAGATAGGCATTAAATTCATACCTGTGAATAGATTGTAAAATATCAATTTTCTAATAAATTTATTCTTAATTAACAAGTTATACACTCATAATTATTTACAATTGTTACGAATGGATTATGTCTACTATTCACTACAGTAGAGGTACAAAAATGTAGCATGCATTTTACAGATTGAATATAATAATTGAAAACAAATTCTAACAACAGGTGCGATGAAAATCATAAAAATTAAGTAAATGGTTTTGCCTTGTTGATCAGGCAATTAAGTGTGAGGTTATGTGACACGCATCGAATGTTAATTCATCTTCCTCCATTTTAAGTCAATTTATATGAATCAAGTGGACGATGGACCTGATATCTGTAATTTTAAGGAATAAACAAAAACAACTTAGTAAAATTAACAAGTGAATTCATGTGAAAAGAATTAAACATTCATTAATTAACTCTTTTTAATTAAAATATATTTGCTTTTTGCTCAATGTTAAAGTTTACGTTTAGTTCCGTTCCGTTCCACACTAACTGTAAGTCCTACAGTTTCACCTATGGATGTTCACCATAGAAAAGAATTAAAAATTAAACATTTTTATGAAAATACTTTTGCGTTTAGCTGAACATTAAAATTTTGCGGTTCATTCCAATTCACACTGTGTCTAGACACACAAACTATAAGTCTTAGATGGATGAAACTTGTTTTATAGTTGTTCCTATAGATGTTCATCACAATGCTTGTGAAAGGAATTCAAACTTAATAAAACATTTTACATGGACATGGATGCAACTATCAGTGACACTAAATAAGTTTATTGAAGGCGAGACATTTAATTCTGCGGAATTCTAATCTTGTTTACAATATTAGAGTTGTTATTAAAATGTAATATTTCTCATATGACAGAGGCTGAGAAACCAACTGGATCTGGTTTGGGGATTGGCGCAGCTGTTGGAGGTGCTGTTGGTTCTGTTGCTGTAGTTGCCGTTATAGTGGTGCTTGTTGTGTTCCATGTACGACGTTCACGATTATCAAGCAAAAACAGTAAGATATTGTGGTGCAAATGTGAGTTTGTGTGGAATGTATATGTAACAGCATTTGATTTGTTCCAAAATAGATGACAAACAGCTGCATGGTTCAGGACAATGGCATTTTATTCAATATCACACAATGTATTTTTAAAACCCTGAAACAATCAAAACATTAAATTAAAATACAAGAATATAATACATGACATTACGATAATAAATACACATATACGACATGACATTTCCTAGACTACTATGACAAACATATATATCGAATCACATATCACTAATACATGGTTCCTACCAAACAATACATTCACAATACACATGACGTAACACCATATGTTAATCCTTAATACAATTATACAATCCATACTTTACTAATACATTCACTACTAATGTTTACATTCATGTACATTACAACGTCATAAAAATATACACATAAAACAACACAGTCATGTACATACCAAGTGTGTGTAACTAAGGTTGTAACACCTGGCCGGTAACTGACACACGCATTCAGAAATAGCGATCTAAACAAAATAATAAAATGCACTAAGTATCGTAGAAACACTATAATCCAAAGTCCATAATTATATTAATAGCAATAATAGTCATAGCATAAAATAAACTCTCTTCTGAGATAATACAAACTGTGCAAACATCTTACTCTCAGTTAACTTTCACACCATAATTAATTTAACGTTAAAACCCATTAGTATTTAGTGATAAGAAATCATACTATTAATTACATTACCATTTAGACATTAGAACTTAATTTAATATACTTCATCTGTCATTTAATTACTTTAGACAAATATATTTGCAGAAGAGTTATTTTACGTATTAATACATTATATTATAATGTACCGACTTAATCCATAAACATTTACATTTAGTACCTGCCTGTAAACAAATACACTAGATAAGAAACATGAATACTACAAATAACAAATACAAATAACTGACCTTAGAAATCCTCTAAGAATACGATATCACAGTAATAGTGACAATATCATTTCCACACTGAGAACAAGAGCTCTCAGTATTTATGCTGAAGATTATATAACTAGAAGCTGGACAGAACCGCCAAGACAAAATACCAGCTTACAGTACACCCAAGCTTGAAAGTTTAGAACAAAGGACAGACTCAGCACAAGAATGCAAGTGCTATTGTTAGGTACTTGTGCAAGATTCATGCTTGTGTTTTTAATCAACAACATATCACCAGTTAACAAGCTGACTGAAATAAGAGCACCTGGAATAAAGAAGCTGTATTAAAAGTAAATGATTAAATTAAAGGAGCACTATCCTTTTCAGAATTACCTGAAAGAGACATTGGATTAATTAGATATAGTAAACATTAAAAAAACATAACATACCATGACTCCCTGTAAATAACAATTTAATTAGTTACAGGAAACATTACAAATATTATAAAATACTATTATATACAGATAAAACTCGATATTGCCACATACATGCACAGTAACTTTAGTAAGTGATCTGTGCAGAGTAAAATGTGATTAACACTCACAGAAATTCATTCTAGAATTAAAATGGAGGACTGCTTTAAAACATATACTCTGGAGTTTAACCTTTTTATATATTAATGTTTATGGACTTTATTAAAAACAAAATATTATTTACAAAATGTAAGCATCTCACATTTACATGTAATTAACATACAAAAAACTAACCAAAAAAACATGGTAAAATATTCTTAAAATGTTCTCATTAGCAACTCTCATTTTTGTTAATTTTACCATATACTGGTTTCAGCCCATAGTGTCCACTGCATTTAACAACTCTATGTTAAATAACAATATGTATAGATACAGTATATTTAATTATTTGTAAAAAAAAAAAAATGCACATACGCATGCACACACACACACACACACACACACACACACACACACATAACCGTATACACCACACACACAGAGACATGCACATGGGTCAGACCTGTCAACCTTTCTGGATTCCATGAAAGACTCCCGGTATTTGATCAAGTCTCCCGAAAACCTGCCCGGAAAAATGTTTCTCCCGGGAAATCCTTATTTTCCAAGTATGAAAAAAATTCAGCTACCTTGGCTGTGTATTGACATGTTTCCATATATAAAACTATTTAATTTTCTCCTAGTAACGGCTCTAACTTGTAAAATGTCTTCCCACTGGATTACATGATGCAACAAGTGCATCAATACACCCAATGTCAAAATCACATGTCAATGCATTTCAACTTATTTTTGTACTTATTTCCAATCAAGGTTCAAGGACGCTGTCCCAGGCACACACCTCAGCTATATGGGCTGTCTGTCCAGGACAGTGGGTTAGTTGTTAGTTGGTTAGTGAGAGAAAAGATGGTGTAGTGGCCTTACACCTACCCATTGAGCCCTTAAAAGTAGGGTCAACTCGAACAAGAGCCTTATGTGTTGGAAAGATGCATACCCAGACCACCAACACATACTGACACTTTAACAAATGAAAAGCGCATAATTTTAGAGTTAATAAAAAACCATGATTATTCCTGCTAACTGGGGGCAGCCATTTTGTTTCATTTTTGTGACGTCCGGTGATATAGCTTGGGGCAAAGTGACGTCAGCTCCGTCCATCTCCTCTATGCACAGTGTAAACAAACGCTCTAATTTACGACAAGGCGTTTCGCTTTCATCAACCTGACTTGTAAAACAACATAAATGACTTGATAGTATAGTAAACTATTTAACTAAATATATGTAACCTCGGGATGGTTGTCCAAAAATAAAACAACGCCTGGTGGATTCACATTGATACAAGTTGTTTATTCATTCCGTTCCATCAAACCTAAAAACAAGAATATATCCATCATAAAAAATAGGGAAAAATACTGAAGTTATCTCAAGCAATAACTTCTTAAGCGATAACTGCCGACATGATTAAATATAGTTGGTATAAGCAAATATATGTATACATTATTATATTTATAATGTTACTCACCAGCAACATCTCAAAGTGGTTTTCACCAACCTCGAAAAACACAGCCTGTAGCTAAGTTGACCATATACAAAAGATATGTCTCCCTCTCTCTGAGATCTTAGGAAGTGCAAGGAGCAGGAAAAGCATGCATGACCCCGGTCAGTCAGGTGGTCACTGTCAGGTCATGTCATGTCATACTTGTATGTCAACTTAGAGTTAATCAAACTATAATAATATGACTACTTTGGATATCAATATAAGACTAATTAAGTTAATAAATTAAGGGGTTTCTGTAAACAATTGTTAAGTTAATAATATGATATACTGAACACAATGTATATGTTTAGTTCAATAATAACTTTTATCCTGAATAATTAAACTGAAAATATACAATTAGTTAAACTGCTAGATAAACACCTGGTTACATATCCCCCCCCCCCCCCCCCCCCCCCCCCCCCCCCCTTGCTGAAAATGTCTCCTGGCATTTCGTCAATCACCATCTAAATATTATAAGAACATGAGTTAAATACTGGTATACATGTATCAAACATTTGGTAAGTAATATGGATAGTGATTACACACTGAACCCTATAACCACACCATCGTAGCATGGCACTGGTTCCATGTCCCTGAAATAGAAACCAATACAATATTATATACGTACATAGAAATATATTTTTAAAAAATCAGTTAAGTCATTCTCTTTTGAGAACTACGTGTATTTATAAAGCCAATCTGTAATTAGCTCAAATATGAGTCTGAAGACTATACACTCTTGTTATATAGTAATTGCAACTATACACCATGTAGATTCTAACTGCATCCCATTTTGCTACAGGAAACTATTGTGCAACTCACATGACAGCTATTAAGACTCCCAACTGCAAAGAGGTTTTTAAAAACAATGCAAAAATATATACCACTTAAATAACTGCTCAAAGTTACACAAAAACTTCTTCACTGGAAACCAGCTGAGTACAAACCCACTGACCATATCGGTCAGGTAGTCTCCGAGTTCTCTTAGGATGTTCCTCCAGTAACTTGACGGGCTCCAAATTCATATCATGAACTTGGTCTTCTGAAAGAACTGACCTATCAATGGGAGATGTGTCAACTGTAGTTTCTTTGGGACGTAAATGGTCAGTTTTGTGATTTTAGATGGGAAAGTCTACTTACTCAAGGGTTTTACGGAATTACTTGCAGTAATAAAGCTGGACGGCTGATAATGCCCATTACGATTTGAGGGGTATCCGTGTGCGGTTATCACACAATATCCTGTGATCTTCAGTGATGTGAGATTTCCGAGTTTTCGCGGAATTCCGAGTTTTCATGACCAAATTCCGCATTTTTATATTTTTTCCGCAAATAAATAAAAATATAAATTTAACGGTTTTGTCCGATTTTTAAGCTTTTTACCGGTATTTCCGTCTTTTAATCAACATGGAAGTCATTCGACTTATCTCCCTTCCCGCACCGAACAGTAACGAGGTTTGCCGAGGTTTTCTGTTGTTAGGTGACATTTCATTGGTTCGTTTTCGCCAACCGTGCATAGCGTTAGACAATTAGCCCGCCTTTTGTGAAGCGGCAATGGCAACACGACGCAAAGATATCGTGAAGAAATCAGATAAATTAAAACTTGACGTAAACATAAAAAAATCCCTGGCGATGGGAATGGCTAGAGAAACAGGTGGACGGTGTTCAGTTAGAAAGCGTTTTTGAGAAACTGTCGGCAAGTGGGAAAGCCTATTGCAGTATTTGACATTATTGTGTACTGTCATTGTAAATAGTGCATACTAATTACTAAATGCACTGTACATAAGTTGTGACATTACTGTTTTATCTACAAGAAATGAAAGATTTGAAATGGATGAAAGACACCATGCTAAGTAGGTATTGAAAAAGTTCACTTTTTGTAGGTAAATATGAATAATAAAGTCTTAACACAGTGATTTAACACACTTCATAAATTTGTTGTTAAGTTCCATTACATGACCATTTTTGTGATCTAAATAGGAAAAATAGCTCCTCCTTCGGGGGGGGGGGGGGGGGCGTTGCCCCCCTGATCCCCCCACCGGGGCGTTGCCCCTGGACCATAGTCGGGGCCTGTCGGCCACCGAACAATTTTGAGAGTTTTTAACATTTGGTCACTCACATCCCTGGATCTTAACCTTTAGACTACTGGATTAATTTTTAACAAAAACCACCTTGAGTGGGTACAAGTTTATAATTTTTACTCACATATATTCACTTAAATGTTTTATAAATACATGAAATAAAGTTCATATATGAATCGGTAAGTATTATTTTTGTGGTTTTTTTTTTAATTTTTATTATTTTTAGATCAGCTAATGGTGATTAAAATTAGACAAAAAAAAGCGAAAAAGTTACATTTACTTACGGGCATTTGTGGCCAGCTGTCCAGTATTTATGTCCATTATTCCCGATAACAGTGCTTTTTTGACCAGAATTTTTTTTTTAAACCCGAACTACAATTCATATTGCAATATTTGGTAATTTTAGTTGTTGGTAAAACAATCAAATTTATTATCAAATTAGCTGTCACAATCAGTTATCGATCCCTGAAAATGACG
Organism: Gigantopelta aegis; assembly: GCF_016097555.1. Taxonomy (NCBI): domain Eukaryota; kingdom Metazoa; phylum Mollusca; class Gastropoda; order Neomphalida; family Peltospiridae; genus Gigantopelta; species Gigantopelta aegis. Next base: position 33,372 of record NW_024532867.1, read on the forward strand.
CGACATGCCACCATTGTTGTCAAGCGAAAATACTTGCCGAAAACCACTTTTTGAACTCAAAATGTCAAGGTATTTTTAATTGAAAAAATCAAAACAAAAGCCACCATATTTTGGAAAAAAAAAACTTTTTTCTTTTATTATATTTTATAATATATAATCGTTGCTGGCTTACTGGGATGGCTATTATTACAGAATATTGCGATTCATCTGCAAAAATCAGGTATGTTTTGTTTCTTCAGTTCGAAGACTAATTCCTGACGTGACGCGTTAGGTATTACGTAACCACCAGCTCGCCAGAGGGTGTATTCACTGGGATGGTACAAAATGGCTGCACCTGTTATATATACATGTATAATAGCCGTCACATTTAACAGTTTTATTAATTAACTACATGTATACGATTATACTTGTTGATATTAAGCAATAATGTGCATTATATATCGTTGAATATGCATACCAGGCCAAATGCCTTAATTGTCCCCTCCTTTAAGAACTCGCTCTCAGTTCCAAGGCCGGTTCATATGTCAAAGCAATATAACGAAAGGACCAATTAGCTATATAAACAATACTTGTATCAGTTAGCTTGGTATGTTTGTGCAGTAAAATGTTGGTAACTAGAGTACATTTCAAGGGACTATTTTTGTATAATGAATAAATGTTGTGTTTGACATAAAGTTACTCACGGAAATTTCACACGATGTCAGTAATGAGTCATGTACATTTAAAAAATCTCCTGCTTTTTGACAAAATCTCCCCCTCACGACTGGACCCTTTAAACAATGGAATTCTCTCAAAACTGGATATTTTCCAAAGTTCCATGATTACCTCTCTAAACCAGAAACCTCTCTAAACTGAACACCGGACGAATATTTCAGTCCCAAACTCTTTATTTAGTGCAATGTGTGCCTCTGAAAAACGAACTACCAGACTGTTGTCAATTATTATGGAGTCACTAATTGTTTCGTTTATTGTCACTTCACTGTCTTCGGCCAAATTACATGACTGCGAACGGTTGTAGGAAAGAAGAAAACAGGAAAAAAAGAAACAGAAAAAAGAAAGCAGGATTTTTTTTTTAAAAGAAACAGAAAGAAAAAAACATCTCATATATGTTAAGTTCACATTAAAAATACATGTCCAAATTAATACTGATCATATTGGTACATGGTGCAGATTCAAATTAATGCAATGTAAGGCATTTTACAAGGTGTTGTCCAAAGAAGGGTGCCAAGCAGGGAAATGTACATCTCCTGAAGAGACTCAAAAGCCTCTAGTTGCCAGGACCATGCAAATGGATCCAAGTCGATTCCAGACTTACATTTTTCACGTTTCCTTCTTTCTGTTTATCCTGGTGCAATATACACATGCTAGCTGAGGTTAGCCATTAGTTGTGTGATCACCGTTACATATGACTGGGTACAGTTGACAATTAAGCAATTAAAGATCAAGTGACAGCTTTGATATTCATAACAAACAAATTTATAGTTTACTTCAAGGATTGACAAATCAACAAATTTAATCCACTGTCTTTCTATTGTTTGAATTTGATTTTGTTTCAAAACTGTTATTTAGCAAAATAAAGAGTTGGCAAAAGTAATGTTGCCTTTTTGGTGTCGAAAAGATGTCAGTAGCGTTTCATTGCCATATCGATTTCCAGTATTTAACATCCAGCTAAACTTCGCCATATTGAACTATCACTCGACGATAAACTTAAAATCATTAAAAGTGTTAAAGATATATTAGCAAACGTCAAAATATCTTAAGTCAAAGATTCCTTTTTGGATTATTAACTGTTTGATTCATCTTTAATACATATACAATGTATAAGGCCGAATGTGAAAAAGACACCAGTGGAAACAAACAACAGAGTACAACAAAAGGTTTTGTATCAATGCAAACCCCAGAAAACCTGACACATCTGAAAACCAGACAAAATTCTTGGTCCCATTATGTGCTCTTAATTTGGATTTTTTAACAGTATATACATTTAACACATTCACCTCAACATTCTATCACAGAACCCAATGCCATATAACCGTAAATAAAATGTGTTGAGTGCGTTGTTAAATAAAACATTTCCTTCCTTCCTATCACAGAAAGACATGTGGTTACTTTACAAATCACTTGTTTGGAAAGCTGGCTGGGATTTGGCTCAGTTAACTGGTAGAAGTGCTTGGATTTTAGAATCAAAACTTGGTGGAATGATCAAAATGTTATGTTTGTAAAACAACAACAAAATTGACTGGTTCTCTGGTATGTATAATATGCATCCACACCAATATGTGTCTTCTGGGGAAATTGAGGTAAATAATGTATATAAGGTATTTATATAATTCAGAACATTTCGACCAATTACCTTTACCAGCATGCAGTTACATTGGGAGTGTCAATTAGGTGATCGGTATTCAGTGGGAACGATTATTAAAATTCCACCAATCGAGCAAAACTGAAACAACAGCCTTTTATGGTTGTTAAAAATAACTTGACTGTTGTTTTTAGAGCACTCCATAAATTGCATACAAATGTTCTGCATTTGCACATGCAAACACTAATATCTGCCCATGCCACATAATGAAAATATCTTGTTAAAATATAGTGTGATGCACATATGATGTCATATTGCGTCATCAACACTCAACATGGCTCATATTTAAGATACATATAAAAATGTATAGTTTCCAGCAGATACACTCATAAATTTAAACATGAAATTACTAATAATGCTTATTCCTTAATGTTGTAATATTACAAGTGATGGGCAGGATGATAACATGTACTGTCAGGTTCAGACATATTGTCTTGGAGGAAAACAAGTGATGGGCAGGATGATAACATGTACTGTCAGGTTCAGACATATTGTCTTGGAGGAAAACAAGTGATGGGCAGGATGATAACATGTACTGTCAGGTTCAGACATATTGTCTTGGAGGAAAACAAGTGATGGGCAGGATGATAACATGTACTGTCAGGTTCAGACATATTGTCTTGGAGGAAAACAAGTGATGGGCAGGATGATAACATGTACTGTCAGGTTCAGACATATTGTCTTGGAGGAAAACAAGTGATGGGCAGGATGATAACATGTACTGTCAGGTTCAGACATATTGTCTTGGGGGAAAACAAGTGATGGGCAGGATGATAACATGTACTGTCAGGTTCAGACATATTGTCTTGGAGGAAAACAAGTGATGGGCAGGATGATAACATGTACTGTCAGGTTCAGACATATTGTCTTGGAGGAAAACAAGTGATGGGCAGGATGATAACATGTACTGTCAGGTTCAGACATATTGTCTTGGTTCAGACATATTGTCTCTTGGAGACAGATTGTCTTGGAGGAAAACAAGTGATGGGCAGGATGATAACATGTACTGTCAGGTTCAGACATATTGTCTTGGAGGAAAACAAGTGATGGGCAGGATGATAACATGTACTGTCAGGTTCAGACATATTGTCTTGGAGGAAAACAAGTGATGGGCAGGATGATAACATGTACTGTCAGGTTCAGACATATTGTCTTGGAGGAAAACAAGTGATGGGCAGGATGATAACATGTACTGTCAGGTTCAGACATATTGGGCCGAATTTACGAAAGGTGTTTATCCCTTAACCACGTGTAACTATCTAAAACAGAAGTGTGTATTTTAGTAACCAAATTATGAAGCACGTCTATGTTATGCGCGTACAATGAAGATCACCAAGTTATACACCTGCGTTTAAAATGCATTGAAATACTTAAACGCATGAAAGGGGTTGTTTAAGTCAAAGTAATCGACACTTTTCATCAACAAAACGAACTGAACCGTGCTGATGGATGCATTATGAGTGCTCGAAATTGCTCAAGAAGATGTCAAAGAGCATAGAAATTATGTCTAAAGACGAGCATGTAAACGTACAAGACGGGGCAAGAGAAGGCGGTGTGTGTGTGTGTGTGTGTGTGTGTGTGTACATACACACATATATATATATATATATATATATATATATATATACATATATATATATATATACATATATACATATATACATATACATATATATATATATATATATATATATGTGCGTGTGTACGTGTGCGTATGTGTGTATATGTGTGTATAAAAGAGTAATTACAAGTTTAATATTGCACAAAATGACATTTCAGTAAATGTCATTACCATTATTGACACACCCAAAATGTGACAGTACTGATGAAATGATACTTTTATTTAATTTTACATAATAATAAAGCTGTTTTGAAAGTCTGTAAATGTATTATTACCGACACACTATTTTAGCAAAATATCTCAAAATTAGTTTGCAAATGCATTTATTTATTTAAAAATAGTGTTTGGTAATGACAGACAATAAACATACTCATGACAATTAGGTTGTCCAACTGGCAAAACATTTTATTTCAGAAAAAAACCTCATACTTAAACATGTCTTTCAGTGTTGCCAACATGTTATCGTGCTAAATAGTGATTTTTTTTTTATTGAGAGTTATCCATCTTTCTTAAATGATTACAATATTTAAGAGAGGTTGTAACTGTAATGACAATTATATCTGGGAAATGTTTATTTGGTTTTTTTCAAATATAAAGAAACAAAATAATTATTTCCAATAACAAATACATTGCTTATTAAATTTGCATTACTTCAAATGTATGTAAGAGGCATTGAAATTTACTCATCTTGAATTCGGACACATAGAAAGAGTTTAACTGTTTTGGATGTTTAAAGAGTCTTATTAAAATAGTTAATATAAATAATGATACAACAACAACAAAAATGTTTTAATTATTAAATATTTTTTATCATTTTATACCAATCAAAATTTTCGGATGACATTTGTGCCTCCAATTAAAGAATAACCCGTACAAGTTACACGCGGATAGCAAACTAGTTTCATAATGTATGATAAACGCAGGTGTTTAGCCACACGCGTACAAGTGTGATTTTAGCTGCGTTTAAGACTTACACGCATCTAAGATAAACGAGCGATGATCACCTTTCGTAAATTCGGGCCGTTGTCTCGGAGAAAAACAAGTGATGGGCAGGATGATATCATGTACTGTCAGGTTCAGACATATTGTCATGGAGGAAAACAAATGTCTAAAATAATGCCACAAAGTTTACATATTTCCTGATGTGCTATCCAAAATAATATCAGACAATTTATGTTGCATTTTATCAACAAAGCAATTCAAATCATCATAATTACACAACTGGTTCCAGGTCATCTAGTTTTCTAGTATCTACCAAAATAGTTACTGACACCTTTGAAATCACCACATACACAAGGACATTCATGGAAAACAATAAGCATGCCCTCCTTACTGCTGATCCAATTTGCCATAAAAATAAAGAAAAGGGAATATTTTGTGCTTGGTCAGATATGATATTTAAATGTATAGTTAGATGCAGCCTTGTATCACACTGTTCTTGTACACTGGTATATTCAGGTTCAAATATAGATGGGAAAGGAGGTTGACCTGAAGCCAAAAATCTTGGCATATTAGCTGTTCAAATGGGGAACATATATGAACCTAGTTTTATCCAAAGTATCTCCTCACAAGAACCAGTCTGAAGTTTATAAAAGTGTCAGTATAAAAACAGGATTGTGACTTTACACAATGCAAATCTAATGCAGGTGGTGATTGCAGAGCCATGTGTCAGTTGCCAAAATATGTGTGTAGATACCATATAACTTGATGACTTGGACTGAGGTGGTTTGATTAAGATTCGAATTGCTCTATTGACTAAGTTCAGCATACATTATCTGATATTATACTGGATGTCACATTGGGACATATTTATTTTTAATTAGTTGCATTATTTTAGACATTGTTATCATCCTGCCTTAGTTCGAAATACCCATTTGTCAGATTACCATAATCTTAATTATATAATATGTTACTATTTGGTGACCCAAACCTTAGTCTGCTATATAACGTAGTTCGAAATACCCATTTGTCAGATTACCATAATCTTAATTATATAATATGTTACTATTTGGTGACCCAAACCTTAGTCTGCTATATAACGTAGTTCGAAATACCCATTTGTCAGATTACCATAATCTTAATTATATAATATGTTACTATTTGGTGACCCAAACCTTAGTCTGCTATATAACGTAGTTCGAAATACCCATTTGTCAGATTACCATAATCTTAATTATATAATATGTTACTATTTGGTGACCCAAACCTTAGTCTGCTATATAACGTAGTTCGAAATACCCATTTGTCAGATTACCATAATCTTAATTATATAATATGTTACTATTTGGTGACCCAAACCTTAGTCTGCTATATAACGTAGTTCGAAATACCCATTTGTCAGATTACCATAATCTTAATTATATAATATGTTACTATTTGGTGACCCAAACCTTAGTCTGCTATATAACGTAGTTCGAAATACCCATTTGTCAGATTACCATAATCTTAATTATATAATATGTTACTATTTGGTGACCCAAACCTTAGTCTGCTATATAACGTAGTTCGAAATACCCATTTGTCAGATTACCATAATCTTAATTATATAATATGTTACTATTTGGTGACCCAAACCTTAGTCTGCTATATAACGTAGTTCGAAATACCCATTTGTCAGATTACCATAATCTTAATTATATAATATGTTACTATTTGGTGACCCAAACCTTAGTCTGCTATATAACGTAGTTCGAAATACCCATTTGTCAGATTACCATAATCTTAATTATATAATATGTTACTATTTGGTGACCCAAACCTTAGTCTGCTATATAACGTAGTTCGAAATACCCATTTGTCAGATTACCATAATCTTAATTATATAATATGTTACTATTTGGTGACCCAAACCTTAGTCTGCTATATAACGTAGTTCGAAATACCCATTTGTCAGATTACCATAATCTTAATTATATAATATGTTACTATTTGGTGACCCAAACCTTAGTCTGCTATATAACGTAGTTCGAAATACCCATTTGTCAGATTACCATAATCTTAATTATATAATATGTTACTATTTGGTGACCCAAACCTTAGTCTGCTATATAACGTAGTTCGAAATACCCATTTGTCAGATTACCATAATCTTAATTATATAATATGTTACTATTTGGTGACCCAAACCTTAGTCTGCTATATAACGTAGTTCGAAATACCCATTTGTCAGATTACCATAATCTTAATTATATAATATGTTACTATTTGGTGACCCAAACCTTAGTCTGCTATATAACGTAGTTCGAAATACCCATTTGTCAGATTACCATAATCTTAATTATATAATATGTTACTATTTGGTGACCCAAACCTTAGTCTGCTATATAACGTAGTTCGAAATACCCATTTGTCAGATTACCATAATCTTAATTATATAATATGTTACTATTTGGTGACCCAAACCTTAGTCTGCTATATAACGTAGTTCGAAATACCCATTTGTCAGATTACCATAATCTTAATTATATAATATGTTACTATTTGGTGACCCAAACCTTAGTCTGCTATATAACGTAGTTCGAAATACCCATTTGTCAGATTACCATAATCTTAATTATATAATATGTTACTATTTGGTGACCCAAACCTTAGTCTGCTATATAACGTAGTTCGAAATACCCATTTGTCAGATTACCATAATCTTAATTATATAATATGTTACTATTTGGTGACCCAAACCTTAGTCTGCTATATAACGTAGTTCGAAATACCCATTTGTCAGATTACCATAATCTTAATTATATAATATGTTACTATTTGGTGACCCAAACCTTAGTCTGCTATATAACGTAGTTCGAAATACCCATTTGTCAGATTACCATAATCTTAATTATATAATATGTTACTATTTGGTGACCCAAACCTTAGTCTGCTATATAACGTAGTTCGAAATACCCATTTGTCAGATTACCATAATCTTAATTATATATATGTTATATTTGGTGACCCAAACCTTAGTCTGCTATATAACGTAGTTCGAAATACCCATTTGTCAGATTACCATAATCTTAATTATATAATATGTTACTATTTGGTGACCCAAACCTTAGTCTGCTATATAACGTAGTTCGAAATACCCATTTGTCAGATTACCATAATCTTAATTATATAATATGTTACTATTTGGTGACCCAAACCTTAGTCTGCTATATAACGTAGTTCGAAATACCCATTTGTCAGATTACCATAATCTTAATTATATAATATGTTACTATTTGGTGACCCAAACCTTAGTCTGCTATATAACGTAGTTCGAAATACCCATTTGTCAGATTACCATAATCTTAATTATATAATATGTTACTATTTGGTGACCCAAACCTTAGTCTGCTATATAACGTAGTTCGAAATACCCATTTGTCAGATTACCATAATCTTAATTATATAATATGTTACTATTTGGTGACCCAAACCTTAGTCTGCTATATAACGTAGTTCGAAATACCCATTTGTCAGATTACCATAATCTTAATTATATAATATGTTACTATTTGGTGACCCAAACCTTAGTCTGCTATATAACGTAGTTCGAAATACCCATTTGTCAGATTACCATAATCTTAATATATATATAATATGTTACTATTTGGTGACCCAAACCTTAGTCTGCTATATAACGTAGTTCGAAATACCCATTTGTCAGATTACCATAATCTTAATTATATAATATGTTACTATTTGGTGACCCAAACCTTAGTCTGCTATATAACGTAGTTCGAAATACCCATTTGTCAGATTACCATAATCTTAATTATATAATATGTTACTATTTGGTGACCCAAACCTTAGTCTGCTATATAACGATTAGTTCGAAATACCCATTTATACTATAGAGTGGCCTTACACCTACCCATGGAGCCCTTAAGAACTCACTCTGGGTTGGAGCCAGTACTGGGCTGCGAACCCTGTACCTACCAGCCTGTAGTCCAATGACTTAATCACGATGCCACCGAGGCCGGTCAAATATTCATGAAGCTAATCAGGGACTGTGTACAAAAGATTGTTTGAACAACTATTACTGCCATGTTGTTTAATCTTGTTACAACTACCCATATATCTACACCTATAAGTTAATTTTTTTTCACCAAATTTATTTTTTGTAACTTTGGGGGGGGGGGGGGGGGGGCAACTTATAAGAGGGTCAGAAATTTTTACCATTTTTTTTTTACCATTTTGGTGATAATTTTGCAAGTTTTATTGTAGGATTATGCCTTCTATTAATTATACTCAGATATGTTAATTTGAGAAATTAAGTTTTTATAACTTATACTAAAAGGTTAAAGTTATTGTGACATGGATTGTTTGGAATAATAAATTTGTGAATGGATTTATGGATGTAAACCAGAGAAAATGTGCACGAAACAGCTCGAAAAAATGCAACCAAGCAGTTGTTGCAGCGATTGCATGCTTTGTGCAAGAAACATGGAATATTCGGGAGAAATGCTGTCAGTGTTCACCATAAAAGGCCAGACATTCAGTCGCAAATCATTGCCACTCTGTGCAGCCTTCAGAAGTCCAGAAGTCAGAAAACCCCCCATTAAGGAACTGTTTTATGCAGTTTCATCATGCCACGCCTCAGTGAAAATGACAGATGGCGAGTCATAGGGATACTTGAATCTGGGACCTCGCAGTGTGACCTCGCATGTCAATTTAACGTCCACAGCAACACCATATAGCACTTGTGGCAATGATATCAACAAAACAACCAGGTCAGGGACCGTCCTTGTAGTGGCCGACCACCCGTGACAACCTCTCGCTAAGACACATTGATCCGAACCACGCATCTGCGAAACAGATTCCATCCAGCAACCCTCACAGCCTGTACCATCCCTGGCAACAGAGGTGTATCAGCTAGGACAGTCCGACGACGTCTACACATTTACGGCATCTCTGCAAGACGCCCAGCCAGAAGGCCAATCCTGATGCCAGAACATCAACGTTGACATCTTCAGTGGTGCAGATAACACCTGCGATGGACAGCACGTGACTGGAGACGTGACCTCTTCACTGATGAATCCCGTTTCCTTCTTCACAGATCTGACGGCAGGACATGTGTCTACAGATGTCACGGTGAACGTTATGTCATGCCATGTGTTCTTGAAGGGGATCGTTTTGGAGATGGTGGCGTTATGGTATGGAGTGGAATTACAGCCACAGGCTGGACCCAGATGGTTGTGATTGAAGGCAGTTTGAATGCTGTGAAGTGTTACCGTTTTTGCAACAGAATGGTCCCGGGATGACATTACAACACGATAAGGCCAGACCACACATTGCTAGAGTTCTGCAGCAGTATCTGAATCAGAACAATGTTGATGTGCTACTCTGGCCTGCCAGGTCCCCAGATTTGTCACCAATTGAACATGTCTGGCATGAAATAGAACAACGCTTGCGCCATCTTCTAAATCCTCCCAACAAAACTGCAGGAACTCCGGCTGATCCTTCCTAAGATCTGGAATGGCATTCCCAGGAACTTTCTCCAGCATTTAGTGGCCTCAATGAGACGACAATGCCAGGCCTGTATCAATGCTCAAGGTGGACACACTCTGGACCCCCTCTAGTGATGTGGCTCATTTGCATATGACAGGTGCGCCCTTTTCATGGACTATTGCTCGTTTCCATACCTTCGGACATTTCTTTTTCCATGTTATACCGTTTCATACATGGCAGTAAAAACTTATCATCAATTATCTTTGTCTTATGTGTGTCACAATAACTTTTGCCTTTTAGTATATTTTTTTGCATTATATCGGTTTTTGTGATGGGGAAAAACTTGCGATGTCACTCACATGCCAAGACAGCAGTCCAGTTAGTAATTAACAACCATCATTAATTACATGTGTAAACAATACTAACTACCTGTAGCCTGTGTTTCTTCTGAAAATGTTATAAGTTATAGGTACTACATATGGGTAGTTGTAACAAGATTAATCAACATTGAGTATTAATATTTGCTTATTGTTTTATTCTGTTTTATTTTTTTCAGAAAAGGATACTGAAAATGGACTGTAAGTTTTTCCTACAAATTTTAATTACTTGAGCTTAGTAAGGTTAAATTAAATTATGCAATTTCAATCTTAATGCAAAATAAATTCATGATTGTTATTTAAATATAATACTTAGAAATTGTTTTTTTTGGGCAAATCATTGAAGTTAACCAAACACAAAGGTATATACTGTGTTAGGGTATATGATGTCACAAATTATTGTCAAAACAGAGATGTAACTGATTCATGCTATAAAAAGGAAAATTTAACATATCACGCTGGTGACACTTATCATACGTATATGTTCAGTCGAAGATGAACACGAGATGATTTATTAAATTGATAATTAATGTACAGGCGGCGGCCATGCTGGCTAGGATGACGTGTCTCCTCATGACGTCATATACTTTAGAGATAACAATCTATACTACTCGTTAAACAACTATTTATATGTAACTGATACCACAGTATACAGCCATTATTTTTCACCTTCATTCTAGTGTTTTCAAGTTTATCACTCTCTGTCCAAAATTTGTCATCTTCTCCAACCCAAACTTTGCATACATTGTGAATGGAGGCCACCAGTTTAGATCATTGTGCAACCATAACCCTAGGGCCAATCACAGTATCTGACCATCAGTACTAACATTTCTGGATTTCCCCCCATAACCCACTTTCATCTGCTTATATTATCTGATATAATATTAGCTGATGATAATATCATGAGTCCTTTCAAGAATCAGATGAGGTATATCAAGATATTACAGTCTTGAACATTTTCATATTAATCAGTAGATTCTGATCCTGCCAGTACCCATTTTAAATTTATTATAAATCAAATGAGATGTTTTAGGCTAAACAATTGTCAGTGCTGTCCAGAATATATACTCTTCAAAAATGTTTTGACCACAGACATCCTAGTAAAGAAAACACATTCCATACTTTGTCATTCTCGATTTTGACAATTTCCAGGAAGGTCCATTAATCACTGTGGAACATTAATTCTGTCAATATTTTTCATTCTGTTGATCATACAGTTGCTATTTTTTTGTTTTTAGTCATTTTTATTGTTTTAATTTGCGATTTACTGAAGAAAAAAACGTCAACTTTCAAATTTCACTACTGACCCCAATCGTCCTTCAAGATCTTTGGTGGTCATAATAAAACCTACTGTAATACTGAACTTGCGGCTTGTTTGCAGTTGGTTTGTAATGAATAAAATACTAAACTAGCTTGTCTGTTATACAATTTTCATGAAACTCATGAACAGTTTTGGTATCTGCATGACTCTCATCAGATACCAAAACTGTTAACTCGTTTCATAAAAATAGTATGACAGGCAAGCTCGTTAGTATTCTTTATTTATCATGTTCAACTTTTCATGGAAATTTACTAATTTTTTTAAGGGCCCTTGAATTTAGGAGATATGAAAATTTTTATATACGGTAGCTTTACTCTTGTACTGTTAAGATCAAGTTTAACTTTCATGATGATGTACCCATTTTGTCACAGAATTATGGCCCTTGAATTTAGGAGATATGAAAATTTGTATATAGCTTTACTCTTGTACTGTTAAGATCAAGTTTAACTTTCATGATGATGTACCCATTTTTTCACAGAGTTATGGCCCTTGAATTTAGAAGATAAGAAAATGTGTTGGGGCCCAATAAGGGGACATGTATTTCTTGTTATTTGTTGTCACTGTATGTGCTGGATTATGAACACAATTAAACATACACAAACTGTGACTTGTTTATTACCCAGTAAATCTGAAATAAATAAAAATATCTGTTAATGAATACATTTACCGGTATCACTACATGTAAATGCCATGATGTCCTATTTGTTTAAATGCAGCATAATTTGGAACTCTCTTCATTCAGGTATTACATTTGTCTGTTCTTTTTAAAATATATTTATTGTTTTGTGGTGGTTGTTTTTGTTTGTTTGTGGTTTTTTGGAGGTTTTCATTTCTCCACAAACATTGAAATTTTAGTAATTATTGGGTACATGCATTATTTTATTTATCTGGATTCATGGGTTTGTGCAGGATACTGGCACCTTTTTAAAATATATATATATGTTTGCTGGTAAAATTCAATTGTATAACCAGCATGAACATCCGCAAATGGTCAAATACAACATAATTATCCCCTAATTATATAAACACAATTCACTCAGAATGTGACTGGCATGATTTATGCATGTACATGTATATATGTAGTATTTAGCATGTTTTTCTGGTGATAGTTTTATAGCATAGCAAAAGAAGATGCCAGCTTTTTATTAAGTTGCCTTTCAGCTAAGGCAGGGGCAATTTTTAATCTTCCAAGTTGGGGAGGACCATTGTCCCCTGCATGTTTGATGGGGGTTCTTATTTTTTAGTAGGGGTGGTTTTTTTTATTTAGTTAAAAAAATATAATACATAAAATACATATATATATATAGGACACTGTCAAGATGTTTTACAAGGCTCCAATTTTTCAAAATGTTATCAATGATATGATTTGCTTAAATGGTGTGGGGAGGGGGGTTCTTTTGTTTTGTTGTTTTTGTTTGTTTGTTTTAACTGTACAGTCTTGGCACCTCATTTTGCTAATTATGAAGCACAGAGTTTTTTCATGTGTTAATAATTATTGACAATATGTTTATCTTTTCAGTTTATTATATGTACATGTAGCTGGGTTTGGCAATCTGGAAACTATTGTTACTTACATTACTGTTTTTATGAGTTTGGTAGTGTTTATATGTAGCTGGGTTTGGCAATCTGGAAACTATTGTTACTTTCATTACTGATTTTATGAGTTTGGTAGTGTTTATTATATGTACATGTAGCTGGGTTTGGCAATCTGGAAACTATTGTTACTTTCATTACTGATTTTATGAGTTTGGTAGTGTTTATTATATGTACGTGTAGCTGGGTTTGGCAATCTGGAAACTATTGTTACTTTCATTACTGATTTTATGAGTTTGGTAGTGTTTATTATATGTACATGTAGCTGGGTTTGGCAATCTGGAAACTATTGTTACTTTCATTACTGATTTTATGAGTTTGGTAGTGTTTATTATATGTACGTGTAGCTGGGTTTGGCAATCTGGAAACTATTGTTACTTTCATTACTGATTTTATGAGTTTGGTAGTGTTTATTATATGTACGTGTAGCTGGGTTTGGCAATCTGGAAACTATTGTTACTTTCATTACTGATTTTATGAGTTTGGTAGTCTTTATTATATCTACGTGTCGCTGGGTTTGGCAATCTGGAAACTATTCTTACTTTCATTACTGATTTTATGAGTTTGGTACTGTTTATTACATGTACATGTAGCTGGGTTTGGCAATCTGGAAACTATTGTTACTTTCATTACTGATTTTATGAGTTTGGTAGTGTTTATTATATGTACATGTAGCTGAGTTTGGCAATCTGGAAACTATTGTTACTTTGATTACTGATTTTATGAGTTTGGTAGTGTTTATTATATATACATGTACATGTAGCTGGGTTTGGCAATCTGGAAACTATTGTTACTTTCATTACTGATTTTATGAGTTTGGTAGTGTTTATTATAGGTACATGTAGCTGTGTTTGGCAATCTGGAAACTATTGTTACTTTCATTACTGATTTTATGAGTTTGGTAGTGTTTATTATATGTACATGTAGCTGGGTTTGGCAATCTGGAAACTGTTGTTACTTTCATTACTGTTTTTATGAGTTTGGTAGTGTTCATTATATGTACATGTAGCTGGGTTTGGCAATCTGGAAACTATTGTTACTTTCATTACTGATTTTATGAGTTTGGTAGTGTTTATTATATATATGTACATGTCGGTGGGTTTGGCAATCTGGAAACTATTGTTACTTACATTACTGATTTTATGAGTTTGGTAGTGTTTATTGTATGTACATGTAGCTGGGTTTGGTAATCTGGAAACTATTGTTACTTTCATTACTGATTTTATGAGTTTGGTAGTGTTTATTATATGTACATGTAGCTGACTTTGGCAATCTGGAAACTATTGTTACTTTCATTACTGATTTTATGAGTTTGGTAGTGTTTATTATATATATGTACATGTAGCTGTGTTTGGCAATCTGGAAACTATTGTTACTTTCATTACTGATTTTATGAGTTTGGTAGTGTTTATTATATGTACATGTAGCTGGGTTTGGCAATCTGGAAACTATTGTTACTTACATTACTGTTTTTATGAGTTTGGTAGTGTTTATTATATGTACATGTAGCTGGGTTTGGCAATCTGGAAACTATTGTTACTTACATTACTGTTTTTATGAGTTTGGTAGTGTTTATTATATATACATGTAGCTGAGTTTGGCAATCTGGAAACTATTGTTACTTTCATTACTGATTTTATGAGTTTGGTAGTGTTTATTATATATACATGTAGCTGAGTTTGGCAATCTGGAAACTATTGTTACTTTCATTACTGTTTTTATGAGTTTGGTAGTGTTTATTATATGTACATGTAGCTGGGTTTGGCAATCTGGAAACTATTGTTACTTTCATTACTGATTTTATGAGTTTGGTAGTGTTTATTATATGTACATGTAGCTGGGTTTGGCAATCTGGAAACTATTGTTACTTTCATTACTGATTTTATGAGTTTGGTAGTGTTTATTATATGTTCATGTAGCTGGGTTTGGCAATCTGGAAACTATTGTTACTTTCATTACTGATTTTATGAGTTTGGTAGTGTTTATTATATGTACATGTAGCTGGGTTTGGTAATCTGGAAACTATTGTTACTTTCATTACTGATTTTATGAGTTAGGTAGTGTTTATTATATATATGTACATGTCGGTGGGTTTGGCAATCTGGAAACTATTGTTACTTTCATTACTGATTTTATGAGTTTGGTAGTGTTTATTATATGTACATGTAGCTGGGTTTGGCAATCTGGAAACTATTGTTACTTTCATTACTGATTTTATGAGTTTGGTAGTGTTTATTATATGTACATGTAGCTGGGTTTGGCAATCTGGAAACTATTGTTACTTTCATTACTGATTTTATGAGTTTGGTAGTGTTTATTATATGTACGGTACATGTAGCTGGGTTTGGCAATTTGGAAACTATTGTTACTTTCATTACTGATTTTATGAGTTTGTTAGTGTTTATTATATTGTTATGATAATCTGGTTTTAAGTTAAATCTGGCTTTGGGTTATGTAATATGGACGTTTTTATCGTCGGGTGAAAATTCAAGTAAAAATATGGAAGATTATGTGTTTCGCTGGCTGGAGAAAATAAAATATAACTGTGGCGGACATATCTCATTATGTCCTATCATGTGTTTAAACAACGACGGCGTGCTGAAATAATAAAATAATGACTTACCTGGAGAGCAAACATGTGTTCGGCAAGGTGGCTGACATTTTGTTTTTGTCTGTTCGTATAGCCAGACCGTGATCTGTGGAGCACCTGTCTGGTGGCTTTTCGTTTTTGGAATGATTTGATTGGTCGGCGAATTAATTTACATCGTAAGTTATGAGTTCTGCACGATGTTCTTGTGGAGTGCATTCTGTTGCACACGTCTTCAGATGCCTATATAAACTGGGAATCAACGCACAATCTTCAGAACTCGAAGTTAGAGTATCTCCTGTCCAGCACCGTCAGAAGTTACCACGTCAACAAAGCATGAAGGAGCGGCGACCGGTCATCTTGTTTAGCAGCCCTTGGCAGTCGTGCATTGAACTTTTCGTGATGGACTGATTTTCGTTTGGTGACTATTAGTTAATAACTTAAACGCCAGAATTCTGTGGGAAAACTTTATGTATTTAAACATATATATTTTATATAAAAACATTTAAACACTTGCTACTTGTTATGTAATTTTGTCAAGAACGTGTGTGCTCAATGTTTTAGCTATTTAGTCAATTTATTAATCGGGCAATTAGTTTATTGCATTGAATAATGTGATATTAAATATCACACAGTCTATATCTAATAATTGTATTTAATTGCATGTGATAACCTGTACACATGGCAATTGTTTAGTACCATGATTGGATAATTCGGATTTATCAATCTTGGTACACGTGACTTCTGCGGTCTATTAAAGTTTTTAATCCAGTTAGTGGTTATTGTGGATCGGGAAGGTCACAAATGGGGGCTCGTCCGGGATCTTTTTTGTAATATATGTCCTTGGATGGTATTAGGAGATTACAAATTGATCTATTTTGATTATTAGAATAGATGATAATAGTTGACTAGTTAGAGTTTTATTTTGAGCACACGTTTTGACAATTACATAATCAAGTTCACATGGATAGCATATGGTCAGTAGAACAAGTAGTTGATAATTTTATATCTAGTTTAGATGAAACTGAGATAAATTATTTAACTGTAGCACGGTTGAAAGAAATTGCTGAACACGTAGGATTAGAGTTGGACATTGGTTTGAAGAAAGCTGAAATAAAATCGTTGGTGATAGATTTCTTAAGAAATATGGCAGAAAGTAAAATTCAGTTAGATTCAAAGGTGTATACTGGTAGGGAAATTGGTAGTGTTGAACTTGATAATGAAGATAGTTTAGCTATGTTGAAACTTAAGTTGGACTTTCAGAGAGAACAATTAATGTATGAGAGGGAACAAAGAAATTTGGAGAGAGAAAATGAGAGGGAACAAAGAAATTTGGAGAGAGAAGATAGAGAAAAACATAGAGAATGGGAGACAACACAAAGATCTCTCGATAGGGATATTAAAAGTAGAGAGTTGGATAACTATAGCAAGTTTGATCCACAAAGATATATTAGGATGGTTCCTATTTTTAATGAAAATCAAGTTGATGAATTTTTTGATTGTTTTGAAAAGATAGCTCTTGGGGCTGAATGGCCAAAACGGTATTGGTGTTTATTGTTGCAATCTGCTTTGAAAGGTAAAGCACAAATGGCTTATGCAGCGCTTTCTGTTGATGATTCTTCGTCATATGACTTAGTTAAAGCTGCTATTTTAAGAGCTTATGAAAAGGTGCCTGAGGTGTACCAACAAGATTTTCGAAATCTTAGGATTTCAGGTGGACAATCTTATTTAGAGTTTGCCAAAGAAAAAGAAAGGTTATTTCGGAAATGGTGTAGTTCAAAGTCTGTGAATAATGATTGTGGGAAATTAGAAGAACTCATTCTTATAGAAGAGTTTATGAGAGGTTTGCCATCAGAAGTGGTAATTCACTTACAGGTGCTTGAACCAAGTACATTAGCTGAGGCAGCTATAATGGCTGATAAATTTGTTTTAGCAAACCGTAAACCTGATTTCAGTAATAAACCGAAGTCACAAAGTTATACTTTCAAACAAAGTGGAAGCAGTAGAGATGGTTCAGTTAGGAATAATAATACACCGCGAGATATGGGTAAATCTCAAGATCAGAAAAATTCGGGATCACTCCAGTGTTTTTATTGTAAAAGAATGGGTCACATTAGACGTGATTGCCGGAAATTGAAATATGATCTTGGAAGTGGCAATCGTTCTGGGCACACACATTTTGTATCTCAGTTGTCTGAACCTTTGAATTCAAAATGTCAAATTAAAGATGCGTTATCTAGGGTTAAGAAAAGAAATCCAAGGTTTGAACCATTTCTGACTTCTGGTCATGTGGTTACATCACACGATGGTGATGTGAAACAATCTATAGTGATTTTGCGAGATACTGGTGCTGAACGAACAATCTTACTTGAAAAAGAATTGTTAGATAAGGACAACACATTTTTGGGCGAGTATATTACTTTGTCCACAGTTGAAGGTACTATATCTAGTCCGTTACATACTGTCGAGTTGGATAGTGATTTGGTTAAAGGCAGTATTGTGGTAGCAGCGGTTAGCCATATACCAATTGCGGGTGTATCATTATTGTTAGGGAATGATGTAGCTCAGGAAAGGGTTATTCCTGTACCCATTATGACTGAAATTCCTGAAACTGATGTTGAAACAGAAAAGTTATCTGATGTGATTGATAACATCTTTCCCGCATGTGTTACAACTCGGTCTCAAAACAAAGAGTTGCACAGGAAAATTAGGGTTGAGAATGAGGTTGCCAATAAAAATTGGGATATTTCTGATTTAGGTGATACTTTTATTGGTCATGATTCTGCGCCCGAATTAGGTTCAAATCTGGAAAATGGTTCAGATCGGGAAAAATGTTTTGACCATGAAGTAGGTAACCCAGAAGAAGAAAAAATATTGCAACAGTTACCAGATGACAATGATAGGTTAATTTTAAATCTTAACCATGATCAGTTTATTCTTGAGCAACAAGCTGATAGTGAATTACAAATCCTTTCAAAGGAAGTGTTAGAAAAATCCGAGTTGGATGAAGAACCAGTTGGCTATTATTTCGAAAATGGTGTTTAATGAGAAAGTTTCGAGATAAACATTCACAGAATAATGATTGGCAGGTGATGCATCAAATCGTTGTTCCTAAAAGTTGTCGGAAAACTGTGTTGAGTTTAGCTCATGATGGTCCATTAGCAGGGCATTCAGGGGTACGTAAAACGTATCAAAGGATTTTGAAACAATTTCATTGGCCGCATTTACATCGTGATGTTGTTAGGTATTGTTTAACCTGTAAAACATGTCAGATTGTTGGTAAACCCAATCAAAGTATTAAACCAGCTAGTTTGATACCCATTCCCGCAGTTAATGAAGCTTTCAGTGAGGTTATAGTTGATTGCGTTGGTCCTTTACCTCGCACTGTTCATGGTAAAGAATACTTATTGACCGTTCTTTGCAAAAATACACGGTTTCCTGAAGCCATACCTCTGAGCAATATTAGGGCTAAAACAGTTGTTGAGGAATTGATTAAAATCTTTACTCGATATGGATTTCCGAAATTCATTCAAACTGATCAAGGTAGCAATTTCACTTCGAAATTGTTTCAGCAAGTGATGGATGAATTGGCCATTAAACATCATTTTTCTTCTGCTTATCATCCTGAAACCCAAGGTGCGTTGGAACGATTTCATGGAACTTTGAAATCCATGATTCGAAAGTTTTGCCTGGAAAAGGGTAAAGACTGGGATGAAGGTATTCATTTGCTGATGTTTGCGATTAGAGATACTTATCACGAATCCATGGGATTCACTCCTTTTGAAATGTTATATGGACATTCAGTTCGTGGTCCATTACAAATGTTACACGAGTTTTGGACAAACTCGGAGGTAAAAAGTGAAACTAGTGTGTTGAAATATGCGATTGATTTGCGGGAAAAATTTCAAACAGTTAGAGAAATGTCCCGAAATGTGTTATCCGATAGTCAAGATAAAATGAAAACATGGTTTGATAAAAGAGCTAGAGATAGATCTTTCGATGCCGGGGAAGAAGTGTTAGTTTTGTTTCCTTTGGTTAATCAACCATTAAGTGCAAAATTTCAAGGACCGTATATTGTTGAAAAAAAAATCAGTGCGGTTGATTATGTCATCCGTACTCCTGATCGTAAAAAGAAAACTCAGCTTTGCCATGTTAATATGCTTAAAAAATATTATAATCGGGAAAACGTCTTGGCTAATACAATAATTCTTTCAGGGATAGATTCTGATGTTAAGATGAAAGATGATAATTTTAATCCAGTTGAGTCGAAATTGGTAAATTCGAGGATATTGTTTAATCTTCATTTAAAAATCAGCCATTTAAGTGAAAAACAACAAAGTGATGTTCAACAAATCATTTCTGAATTTAGCCAAATTTTCCCAGATGTTCCCAGTCGAACAAATGTTATTAAACATGATGTTGATGTTGGTGATTCCAAGTCAATTAAGCAACATGCTTATCGAGTTAATCCACAAAAACAGGAACTTATCCGAAAAGAAATAGATTATATGCTTGAGAACGGCATTATTCAACCTAGTTTTAGTAACTGGAGTTCTCCTTGTTTACTTGTTCCTAAACCTGATGGTAGTGTACGGTTCTGTACAGATTTTCGCAAAGTTAATGCTGTGACCAAATCAGATTCGTTTCCTATCCCACGAATTGATGACTGCATTGATAAATTAGGAACTGCTAAGTATATTAGCAAGTTTGACCTTTTGAAAGGTTACTGGCAAATACCATTAACTAAACGGGCCAGAGAAATCTCTGCGTTTGTAACCGCTGATGGGTTATTCGAATATCTGGTTTGTCCATTTGGAATGAAAAATTCTCAGGCTACATTCCAAAGAATGATTAATCAGGTCATTTCTGGAGTAGAACAATGTCAGGCTTATGTTGATGATATTGTTGTTTATAGTCATAGTTGGAATCAGCATATTAGTCAAATCAAGGAACTGTTTGGTAGACTTTCTAAAGCCCGGTTGACTGTGAACTTGGGTAAAAGTGATTTTGCTAAAGCTACTGTTGTTTTTCTTGGACATGTGGTTGGTCAAGGGCAAGTAAGGCCACTTGAGGCCAAAGTTGAAGGCATTGATGCATTCGGCGTACCTAAAACAAGAAAACAGTTAATGAGATTTTTAGGAATGGCTGGGTATTATAGGAAATTTTGTAAAAATTTCAGTATAATTACTTTCCCTTTAACAAATTTACTCAAACAAAATGTTAAATACATTTGGACCAAAGAATGTCAAGATGCGTTCAATAGTGTGAAAAACATATTGAAAAGTAAACCTGTGCTTATGGCACCCGATTTTAGGAAACCTTTTCAATTGACTGTAGATGCTAGCGATATTGGAGCTGGTGCAGTTTTGTCACAATGCAATGAACAAGGAGTATTTCATCCTGTCGCTTACTTTTCTAGAAAGTTCAATAGTCATCAAAATAAATATTCAACTGTTGAAAAGGAAACATTATCACTGTTGTTGGCCTTGGATCATTTTGAGGTTTACGTGTGTAACCCAATTGAATCAATTATCGTTTGGACTGATCATAATCCCCTTGTGTTTTTACATAAAATGAAAAATAAAAATCAAAGATTGTTAAGGTGGTCTTTGCAGTTACAGGAATACGATCTTCAGATATGCCATATAAAGGGAAAGGAAAATGTGGTAGCAGATGCTTTATCTAGAATGGAATAAATAATTGAGATAATTGTTAGGTTAGTGGAAAATATAAGCATTAAGAAGATTAGTGTTATGCAATTCCTATAGTGTGTAAGGTTTTGTATATAGATAAGAATTACTGTAGGAATGTGTATATAGTTATTTTATGATATGGTATTTATAATATTGACCATATGAATGTGTTCCCAAGTGTGTATAATGAATAAAAAATATTGTTTTATTAAAACAATATTTTTGAAAAATTGGGGGGAGATGTTATGATAATCTGGTTTTAAGTTAAATCTGGCTTTGGGTTATGTAATATGGACGTTTTTATCGTCGGGTGAAAATTCAAGTAAAAATATGGAAGATTATGTGTTTCGCTGGCTGGAGAAAATAAAATATAACTGTGGCGGACATATCTCATTATGTCCTATCATGTGTTTAAACAACGACGGCGTGCTGAAATAATAAAATAATGACTTACCTGGAGAGCAAACATGTGTTCGGCAAGGTGGCTGACATTTTGTTTTTGTCTGTTCGTATAGCCAGACCGTGATCTGTGGAGCACCTGTCTGGTGGCTTTTCGTTTTTGGAATGATTTGATTGGTCGGCGAATTAATTTACATCGTAAGTTATGAGTTCTGCACGATGTTCTTGTGGAGTGCATTCTGTTGCCCACGTCTTCAGATGCCTATATAAACTGGGAATCAACGCACAATCTTCAGAACTCGAAGTTAGAGTATCTCCTGTCCAGCACCGTCAGAAGTTACCACGTCAACAAAGCATGAAGGAGCGGCGACCGGTCATCTTGTTTAGCAGCCCTTGGCAGTCGTGCATTGAACTTTTCGTGATGGACTGATTTTCGTTTGGTGACTATTAGTTAATAACTTAAACGCCAGAATTCTGTGGGAAAACTTTATGTATTTAAACATATATATTTTATATAAAAACATTTAAACACTTGCTACTTGTTATGTAATTTTGTCAAGAACGTGTGTGCTCAATGTTTTAGCTATTTAGTCAATTTATTAATCGGGCAATTAGTTTATTGCATTGAATAATGTGATATTAAATATCACACAGTCTATATCTAATAATTGTATTTAATTGCATGTGATAACCTGTACACATGGCAATTGTTTAGTACCATGATTGGATAATTCGGATTTATCAATCTTGGTACACGTGACTTCTGCGGTCTATTAAAGTTTTTAATCCAGTTAGTGGTTATTGTGGATCGGGAAGGTCACAATATGTACATGTAGCTGGGTATGGCAATCTGGAAACTATTGTTACTTTCATTACTGTTTTTATGAGTTTGGTAGTGTTTATTATATGTACATGTAGCTGGGTTTGGCAATCTGGAAACTATTGTTACTTTCATTACTGATTTTATGAGTTTGGTAGTGTTTATTATATGTACATGTAGCTGGGTTTGGCAATCTGGAAACTATTGTTACTTTCATTACTGATTTTATGAGTTTGGTAGTGTTTATTATATGTACATGTAGCTGGGTTTGGCAATCTGGAAACTATTGTTACTTTGATTACTGTTTTTATGAGTTTGGTAGTGTTTATTATATATATGTACATGTAGCTGGGTTTGGCAATCTGGAAACTATTGTTACTTTGATTACTGATTTTATGAGTTTGGTAGTGTTTATTATATATATATGTACATGTAGCTGGGTTTGGCAATCTGGAAACTATTGTTACTTTGATTACTGATTTTATGAGTTTGGTAGTGTTTATTATATTTATGTACATGTAGCTGGGTTTGGCAATCTGGAAACTATTGTTACTTTGATTACTGATTTTATGAGTTTGGTAGTGTTTATTATATGTACATGTAGCTGGGTTTGGCAATCTGGAAACTATTGTTACTTTGATTACTGATTTTATGAGTTTGGTAGTGTTTATTATATGTACATGTAGCTGGGTTTGGTAATCTGGAAACTATTGTTACTTTCATTACTGATTTTATGAGTTTGGTAGTGTTTATTATATGTACATGTAGCTGGGTTTGGCAATCTGGAAACTATTGTTACTTTCATTACTGATTTTATGAGTTTGGTAGTGTTTATTATATATATGTACATGTAGCTGGGTTTGGCAATCTGGAAACTATTGTTACTTTCATTACTGATTTTATGAGTTTGGTAGTGTTTATTATATGTACATGTAGCTGGGTTTGGCAATCTGGAAACTATTGTTACTTTGATTACTGATTTTATGAGTTTGGTAGTGTTTATTATATATATGTACATGTAGCTGGGTTTGGCAATCTGGAAACTATTGTTACTTTCATTACTGATTTTATGAGTTTGGTAGTGTTTATTATATGTACATGTAGCTGGGTTTGGCAATCTGGAAACTATTGTTACTTTGATTACTGATTTTATGAGTTTGGTAGTGTTTATTATATATATGTACATGTAGGTGGGTTTGGCAATCTGGAAACTATTGTTACTTTCATTACTGATTTTATGATTTTGGTAGTCATTATTATCATAATATGGCTGTAAGTACACATGTATAGTGAACAATGGCAGGCCTCAGAGAATTTTAAATTTGTATAACCCATTTACAGCCAATACAATTTGTTTTCTTCAGGTAATCCATTTCACTTTGTGTAAATTATTATGATCATATATAGAGGTTATTACCAGAGTGTTTTTCGGTATCGTCAATATTATATATTGGGAATAAAAATTGTATCTGGCGAGCATAATACATTATTTTTATTCCTAATATATGATATTGACGATACTGAAATACACTAGGGTAATAATCTATTTATCATACATGTATAAGCTCGAGCTTAATACAACGTGTTTTTGTAAACTGTACACGCAACTTTAATTCCAGTCCGCCATTACTAGATATTCAAATGATGTAAGAATATGTGGCACAGTGTATTTTTGATAATGGAAATGACGTCAAACTCAATGACATCATTTTGGATGTCCTTACATCAAAATAAAGTTCTGCCTAACGTTTTTTGTTTTTTGAACACTGGACAGTTTTCAGTGTCAAATTGCCATTGAAATGTTTTTATTTGATGACTATGAATGCATACGTCAATCATGGAGTGTCACCCAAGTATGTTTGCTTAACCTTTAGACTACTGGATTAATTTTTAACAAAAACCACGTTGAGTGGGTACAAGTTTATAATTTTTACTCACATATATTCACTTAAATGTTTCATAAATACATGAAATAAAGTTCATATATGAATCGGTAAGTATTATTTTCGTGTCTTTTTTTGTAATTTTTATTATTTTAGATCGGCTAATGGTGATTAAAATTAGGCAAAAAATCGAAAAAGTTGCGTTTACTTACGGGCATTTGTGGCCAGCTGTCCAGTATTTATGTCCATTATTCCCGATAATAGTGGTTTTCTGACCAGAATTTTTTTTAACCTTTAGACTACTGGATTAATTTTTAACAAAAACCACGTTGAGTGGGTACAAGTTTATAATTTTTACTCACATATATTCACTTAAATGTTTCATAAATACATGAAATAAAGTTCATATATGAATCGGTAAGTATTATTTTCGTGTCTTTTTTTGTAATTTTTATTATTTTAGATCGGCTAATGGTGATTAAAATTAGGCAAAAAATCGAAAAAGTTGCGTTTTCTTACGGGCATTTGTGGCCAGCTGTCCAGTATTTATGTCCATTATTCCCGATAACAGTGGTTTTCTGACCAGAATTGTTTTTAAAACCCGAACTACGATTCATATTGCAATATTTGGTAATTTTCGTTGTTGGTAAAACGATCAAATTTATTATCAAATTAGCTGTTACAATCAGCTATCGATCCCTGAAAATTACAGTGACGTGCCGCCATTGTTGTCAAGCGAAAATACTTGCCGAAAACCACGTTTTGAACTCAAAATTTCAAGGTATTTTCAATTGAAAAAATCAAAACAAAAACCACCATTTTGAAAAAAAAAAAAATTTCTTTAATTATATTTCCGTTTCCGGTGAGTGTCGTGTGCAAAATGGCGGGAAATATGAATTGGGGAATGCACTGTATACAGTGTACAGTATATCGACTGACGCGACGTCGGGCGAGATATCTCGCCTGCAGTAGTCAGAAGGTTAAAACCCGAACTACGATTCATATTGCAATATTTGGTAATTTTCGTTGTTGGTAAAACGATCAAATTTATTATCAAATTAGCTGTTACAATCAGCTATCGATCCCTGAAAATTACTGCGACGTGCCACCATTGTTGTCAAGCGAAAATACTTGCCGAAAACCACGTTTTGAACTCAAAATTTCAAGGTATTTTCAATTGAAAAAATCAAAACAAAAACCACCATTTTGAAAAAAAATATTTTTTCTTTAATTATATTTCCGTTTCCGGTGAGTGTCGTGTGCAAAATGGCGGGAAATATGAATTGGGGAATGCACTGTATACAGTGTACAGTATATCGACTGACGCGACGTCGGGCGAGATATCTCGCCTGCAGTAGTCAGAAGGTTAAAACCCGAACTACGATTCATATTGCAATATTTGGTAATTTTCGTTGTTGGTAAAACGATCAAATTTATTATCAAATTAGCTGTTACAATCAGCTATCGATCCCTGAAAATTACTGCGACGTGCCACCATTGTTGTCAAGTGAAAATACTTGCTGAAAACCACTTTTTGCACTCAAAATTTCAAGGTATTTTCAATTGAAAAAATCAAAACAAAAACCACCATTTAAAAAAAAAATCTTTTTTCTTTAATTATATTTCCGTTTCCGGTGAGTGTCGTGTGCAAAACGGCGGGAAATATGAATTGGGGAATGCACTGTATACAGTGTACAGTATATCGACTGACGTGACGTCGGGCGAGATATCTCGCCTGCAGTAGTCAGAAGGTTAAATGTCAATAAACCTAGTGCCGAGACCTTACTAATTTACATCTAATTTGCAAAGTTATCAAATTCTTAAAGTATGTGATCTGAAAAATATCACATACTTTGATTGCACTGAAAATGTAAGATATTATATGATAAATACATGTATCATGTCCAAATTTTAAAGGGATATTCTTGAGTTTGCTGCACTTTTTAAGATGTTATCGACTAACAGACTTTTTAACGATTGTAATTACATATCAAATATATTTTTTCTGCATAAAATATTAATGGCTGCATGTATATTAAAATTGTTTCTGATTGTTCTAATATTTGTACTAAGGTTAAATTTCATCTTATTTCCTAAAATATAGTTTTTTCGTACATACAAAATTATTTGAAGACAGAATCCAGTTTGGGCTTCTTACAAATATTAAAATGACCAGAAACACATTGAATATAGAGACACAAGAAAATATATTTAATATGTAAGTTTAATTGTAGAAATATTTTATTAGTCGGAAATATCTTACAATGCAGCAAACTCAGGAATGTCCCTTTAATGCGGGAATGAAAAATTGTTTACACAATTTTCAGCAGCCTGAACAATGACACTTTAAATGAGGAAATGGTGAATTTTGGCTTATACATGTATTTATTTATTATTATTATTTTTTTTTTTTTTTTCATTGATGTAACTTAATTTAGTTGCCTATGATTTCTATAAGTCTCCATGGACATCATTTAGTTGTAGCTGTTGTATGTTGCATTAACTTTGAAAGATTATGGTTTCCAGTTGTCATGTGTTGACACAGGTGAATGCCATAGTGGAACACTAAATCAATTTTTTCTCTTAATTTAATTCTTAATAATACATGTTGCTGTACATGTATTGCTTGTTATTGTTGGCTGTGCTGTTTCAACTTTGTTAAGATTGGGATACAATGTATTTCAAACTGATTAGCCTGGGTTATAGTTATTACAAGTATGTAATAATACTACATTTATCAAGGAATAATTTACTGTGATTTGTTTTACAGTCATACGAACAGAGATTCTAAAAATCTTCCAGCTCTGCCTGGTAAGTTTGTATTCTTCAATTATATGTAACCTTTACAAAATAAGCCACATTACAAACAATGCATTTGTATTTGATGGGCAGAGCTTGAACTTAGACATTTTATTCAGCGGCATTCTCTAAATCATGACAGTTCGGAAATTAAGTTTGGGTCCTAAGTGGATGGGTATAATAATATGATGCCATTTATATCTAGAAACATATGTGGGTATGTAATTCCGAAATTCAACTCTTCGAGATTTATAGTCGTTATTTCATGTATACATTTGTCTATAACTACATGTACCTATATGTACATTACATATTGTTGCCATAGCTTAGTGCATGTTCATAAAAGAGATTTTAAAAATAGCCTAAAAATATATGCACATTACAAAAAAAGAGAGGATTCATTCAACAAGCATACAGCAAATGTTTTATTGCAACATACATTATTATTAAATTCTTCCTCAATATTGAAAGGTTTTCTATTAAATTTTACACAAAAATATTTAATTGGTATTTTAAAATTTATGTACATTTTAAAAATAACTTTAACTATATATTTTAGAATATTTAATGTAAATGTGAAAGTATATTAATTATTTTGAAGAAGTAAGATTTTCCATGGTTCAGTGGACTGTCGAGCTGATGACAGCTAGTACTGCTAGTTCTGTCTTGTCAAGGCCCACACTAATCTTTTTTTTTTTTTTTTTAACCCCTTCCCATCATTCTTAATATTTTAATACTAAAAAAGTATCCTATTTTTACTACAATTTCAATCTGTTTCAACACTGTCCTATCATGCAGTTTCCTCTATTGTCTACTGAAATGTCCACACCATCACATACCTAGCTGTCTGAACTTCCTCCATGAGTGCTGTATATCTGGGTACTTCCCTGATGCCACACCATCACATACCTAGCTGTCTGAACTTCCTCCATGAGTGCAGTATCTGTGTACTTCCCTGATGTCCACACCATCACATACCTAGCTGTCTGAACTTCCTCCATGAGTGCAGTATCTGTGTACTTCCCTGATGTCCACACCATCACATACCTAGCTGTCTGAACTTTCTCCATGAGTGCAGTATCTGTGTACTTCCCTGATGTCCACACCATCACATACCTGTCTCAACTTCCTCCATGAGTGTAGTATCTGTGTACTTCCCTGATGTCCACACCATCACATACCTGTCTCAACTTCCTCCATGAGTGCAGTATCTGTGTACTTCCCTGATGTCCACACCATCACATACCTGTCTCAACTTCCTCCATGAGTGTAGTATCTGTGTACTTCCCTGATGTCCACACCATCACATACCTGTCTCAACTTTCTCCATGAGTGTAGTATCTGTGTACTTCCCAGCATCTACCTGTCCTCTGCCACTAATAAAGCTAATAAAACATTAAGAAACAATTGCCTGTAATCTACCAGTTTCCTCTAATGTCTTCTGAAATGTCCACACCATCACATACCTGTCTCAACTTTCTCCATGAGTGTAGTATCTGTGTACTTCCCTGCATCTACCTGTCCTCTGCCACTAATAAAGCTAATAAAACATTAAGAAACAATTGCCTGTAATCTACCAGTTTCCTCTAATGTCTTCTGAAATGTCCACACCATCACATACCTGTCTCAACTTTCTCCATGAGTGTAGTATCTGTGTACTTCCCAGCATCTACCTGTCCTCTGCCACTAATAAAGCTAATAAAACATTAAGAAACAATTGCCTGTAAGCTGTAGCCTCTTTACAATGCCACAAATAACCACTGAAAACTCTCAGAAGTTGTCGGATAAAGCCACAATCTAAAGTTGAGGGGAAATAGTAGCTGGTCAGCAAAAGATGGAATTCAAAGGAGATAGAAAAGGGAGAAGTGTATTAAAAATTAATAATAATAAAGTAGATTTTACAGGAAATAATTTAGTATCACATTTACAGCTCTGACCAGCTTTACATTTTTCAATATTAAAGTTGTTCAAGTCAAGCCTCTAAGAATCACCTGCATATATATGTTAACTTTTGGACAAAGTTTATTGTTAAAATGTTCAATTGATTCTGTTTTCTTCAGTGTTGGACGACAATGAGTTGTATTACATGTCTGGTGGTGGTGGTAGTGATGCAAGTAAACCAAAACTGCCAGGTATGTATTTTTTTATGAAAAAGGTCTGTAAACAAAAGAACAGAAATAAACAAAGAACAAAAAAACAAAAACAAAACCCAACTCCCCCTAAATCCTCCCAACCCCATGACATAATATTTAAATGTCTCCTAGAGTTTTAATTGGATAGTTCTGAAACTTGGTTGGTTAGCTTGAGCAGTCTCCACAAACTTATAGTCAGATATGGAAGTTTTTAATTGTGAATTTTTATTAAATAATAAAAATGTATATCTAAGTTTAACATTTAAAATGTGAAAGTCCATCTTACATTTATATTGTTATGGAGTTTTGATTGGATAGTTCTGAAGCTCAATACAATGATTCTCAAGGGCTGTCTTCTCAAATTAATAAATATTTTGTGAAATTGTGAGTTTGTGAATTGTTATGAAATTTAAAAGTTTGTAAGAATTGCCTGTATGTACATGTACATTAACGTTTGGACAAAGTTGATATCATAGATTTTTTATTTGATTCTGGGGTTTTTTTCAGTGTTGGATGACAATGAGTTGTATTTCATGTCTGGTGGTGGTGAAGCACAAAAATGTGGTGATGATGCAAGTAAACCAAAGCTGCCAGGTATATATTTGTTTGTGAAAATATGTAAAAAAAAAAAAAAAAAAAAATCCATGATATAATATTTTGTGTGTGCAACAGGGGTGGGGGAAAAACAAAATTGTCAATCGGTCCCACTCGATGTCATCACTACCGGGGGGACGTTATTTGCCAAATATTTTTTTTAAAAATCAAGTGATCTTTGTATAGTTTTATCTTGAATCATGAACAATAAACATGAAACAATTTTTTTTTGATCACAGTGAAAAAAAAAACCCCATAAATTGTATATATTTTACATAATGGAATAAATAATATAAAAAAGGAATAAAAGTTATGAATTTTAATTCCCATATTTGTATAAAAAGTACGAGTATTCCGTACTGTGTCCTGAAGAAAATTAATAAAAGATGCACCGATGAAGTGTTTGACAGCCTGAGCTTGTACATGTTTAGACAAAGAGCTTAATAACGTCATCACTGATTGGATAAAATTTGACCTCTACTGGCTCTAGAGATATCCAGTACGTGGAGCTATTAATTCTGCTCACTCCCACTTCTTAACAAAAAAAGTGGAAACCTTTTGTTAATTTTAAAATACTTTATAATTATTGGATACACTACATTGAACAGTCAACAATAAATACATTTATAGATTATTTATAGTATATTTTGTTATTTCAAGCAGTTTGTATTGCACATAATTGTCATAAACCTGTTGCTTCGGACTAGGACAGTCGACCCAACAGAGCTCCGTACACAGGTGTTGACAGGTTTTGATTGTAACCAGTTGCAAACTCTGGGTCCTTTGTTTTAATTGGAGTGTAATACCCTGATGGCTCTCTCACCAAGAATGATGTTTTTGTTTAGGCCTACGTATCTCTTGACCGCCTCAGCGACTTCGACAAATGCCTACAGTCTAGCCTAGTGGCAGTGGATTGACACTACTGTAGGTCCGACTTCAGTGACTGGCCATAATCCTTTGACAGACTTTAAAATCACAGATGTCTGAAACACCAGCCACCATTTATTTATTATTTTAAATCATGCATGAGATATCGATGTCTGGGCAGGCCGGTCTACTTGACTGATAAGAATTTGTTCCAATAATAGAAATGGACGGGTGCTTCGGACCGACAAGAATGACAAAAGTGGGACCGACAAACACACGTTTTAAAAAAATAATTTCGGTCTCAGAGATCGAGAATCGGCCCCAGACCGGGAAAAAAGGGCTTTTCCCCACCACTGGTGTGCAATAGTACCAGATTAGTGGTCTCAGATTTTCTTAGTACAGTGGCCAGGGCCGGTATTTATAAAGATTCGTAGAATTTTGAAAGAGAATTATTTTAAAATTCTTATATTTAAGAGTAATTCTTAGGAATTCTGAGAATCTTCTTACTTTTAAGAATTCTTAAGCATTTAAGAATCTTTATAAATACCGGCCCAGATGTTTTCTACAACTATCATATCAGATAATTATATCACAACATTTGTCTGAAGACATACATTGTATTTTGTTCAGCCAAACTACATTGTTTAAATAAAGATTAGATTATGTACATTTAAATTAACGGGTTGATTCAAATTTGCATAAGGTAGTACTAAACCAAATAACTTCCGGCTGGGTCATAGTTCGAGGTGTACCCAACTTTTGATAGAGAAGTAAACACCACAAGTCCTGTGATTGGTGATAAATCTGAGTGTGTTGATTGTAAAAAGAATTAGTTTCATCTGGGCAAAAAATGTATTCAATATTATTTCATCTAGTATCACTGTGTCAAGTAGCTTTGTGCTTGAAACATGTATGGGGTACCTGTAAAAAACAAAAGTACTCTAATTTTGTGTGGAACTAGGGTAGTCATAGACGCTACCCGTTATCTCAAAAATGAGGAGCTTGACCCCCATTTTGTTTCTGATTCACTTTAAGGATGAAGGGTGGTAGTATTTATATTTGTGGCATTTATGCCGATTGATACACTGTAGGTAAGAGTTTTAGCCACATATGTTACTATTGTCGTCTATTGGATTTGATTTGGTAGTATACACCCATAATCATGTAAAATGTCTATCAATTTTTCTTGTGAAATGTAAAGATTATGTCTGCAAAAATTATATCAAGGTAATTTCATTTACTATTATTTTATAACTTTATATTATTGCAAAATCCATTAAGGGTGACTGACATGTGACATCACAGTTTGAATTTGAATTTGAATTACATTTCTATATTTAAAATAAACTGGTCGATATTTTAGTGGAAGCATGATGAATATTTTCTGTGTACATTATATATCTTGGCAGCTTCTTATAATTTGATTTTCTTGAATTAAGTATGCAAAGATTCTTTGTGGGTTCATGTGATATGTAATATTTTTGTTAGTGTTAAAGTGATCAGTGCATACTTTGCCTCGTTTAAAGTCAACACCTGATGATTTCTTTTTGTCTGGTTTCTTTTAAAAAAGTTTGACAACAAACATTGAGGTTTCTTTTTTTCTTCTTTAAAACAAATCTGTTAATGTATCTATCAGCTACATGTATGTGTATTACCTTTAAAACTATTACTATGCACCATAAATTTGAACAGTTCCATGTTCATTTTAATATAGACATTCATCTTGTGGTTTTATTTTAGTGTTGAAGGACAACGACTTGTATTTCTCATCAGGTGGTGCGAAGAAAATTGAGTTGCCAGGTATGTAATGGTGCCATCTTTGTGAAAACATAAAGGGACAGGTATGTAGCTGTGCCCTCTGTGTGAAGACATAAAGGGATAGGTATGTAGCTGTGCCCTCTTTGTGAAGGCATAAAGGGACAGGTATGTAGCTGTGCCCTCTTTGTGAAGGCATAAAGGGACAGGTATGTAGCTGTGCCCTCTTTGTGAAGGCATAAAGGGACAGGTATGTAGCTGTGCCCTCTTTGTGAAGGCATAAAGGGACAGGTATGTAGCTGTGCCCTCTTTGTGAAGGCATAAAGGGACATGTGTGTAGCTGTGCCCTCTTTGTGAAAGCATAAAGGGACATGTGTGTAGCTGTGCCCTCTTTGTGAAAGCATAAAGGGACAGGTATGTAGCTGTGCCCTCTGTGTGAAGACAAAAAGGGACAGGTATGTAGCTGTGCCCTCTGTGTGAAGACATAAAGGGACAGGTATGTAGCTGTGCCCTCTGTGTGAAGACATAAAGGGACAGGTATGTAGCTGTGCCCTCTTTGTGAAGACATAAAGGGACAGGTATGTAGCCGTGCCCTCTTTGTGAAGACATAAAGGGACAGGTATGTAGCCGTGCCCTCTTTGTGAAGGCATAAAGGGACAGGTATGTAGCCGTGCCCTCTTTGTGAAGGCATAAAGGGACAGGTATGTAGCTGTGCCCTCTTTGTGAAGACGTAAAGGGACAGGTATGTAGCTGTGTCCTCTTTGTGTAGACATAAAGGGACAGGTATGTAGCTGTGCCCTCTGTGTGAAGACAAAAAGGGACAGGTATGTAACTGTGCCCTCTTTGTGAAGACATAAAGGGACAGGTATGTAGCTGTGCCCTCTTTGTGAAGACATAAAGGGACAGGTATGTAGCTGTGCCCTCTTTGTGAAGACATAAAGGGACAGGTATGTAGCTGTGCCCTCTGTGTGAAGACATGAAGGGATAGGTGTGTAGCTGTGCCCTCTATGTGAAGGCATAAAGGGACAGGTGTGTAGCTGTGCCCTCTATGTGAAGGCATAAAGGGACAGGTGTGTAGCTGTGCCCTCTGTGTGAAGACAAAAAGGGACAGGTATGTAGCTGTGCCCTCTTTGTGAAGACATAAAGGGACAGGTATGTAGCTGTGCCCTCTTTGTGAAGACATAAAGGGACAGGTATGTAGCCGTGCCCTCTTTGTGAAGACATAAAGGGACAGGTATGTAGCTGTGCCCTATTTGTAAAGACCTACAGGGACAGGTATGTAACTGCCCTCTTTGTGAAGACCTACAGGGACAGGTATGTAACTGCCCTCTTTGTGAAGGCCTACAGGGACAGGTATGTGGCTGTGGCCTCTTTGTGAAGACATAAAGGGACAGGTATGTAGCTGTGCCCTCTTTGTGTAGACATAAAGGGACAGGTATGTAGCTGTGCCCTCTTTGTGTAGACATAAAGGGACAGGTATGTAGCTGTGCCCTCTGTGTGAAGACATAAAGGGACAGGTATGTAGCTGTGCCCTCTGTGTGAAGACATAAAGGGACAGGTATGTAGCTGTGCCCTCTTTGTGAAGACATAAAGGGACAGGTATGTAGCCGTGCCCTCTTTGTGAAGACATAAAGGGACAGGTATGTAGCCGTGCCCTCTTTGTGAAGACATAAAGGGACAGGTATGTAGCCGTGCCCTCTTTGTGAAGACATAAAGGGACAGGTATGTAGCCGTGCCCTCTTTGTGAAGACATAAAGGGACAGGTATGTAGCCGTGTCCTCTTTGTGTAGACATAAAGGGACAGGTATGTAGCCGTGCCCTCTTTGTGAAGACATAAAGGGACAGGTATGTAGCCGTGCCCTCTTTGTGTAGACATAAAGGGACAGGTATGTAGCTGTGCCCTCTTTGTGTAAAGACATAAAGGGACAGGTATGTAGCTGTGCCCTCTTTGTGAAGACATAAAGGGACAGGTATGTAGCTGTGCCCTCTTTGTGAAGACATAAAGGGACAGGTATGTATGTAGCTGTGCCCTCTTTGTGAAGACATAAAGGGACAGGTATGTAGCCGTGCCCTCTTTGTGAAGACATAAAGGGACAGGTATGTAGCCGTGTCCTCTTTGTGTAGACATAAAGGGACAGGTATGTAGCCGTGCCCTCTGTGTGAAGACAAAAAGGGACAGGTATGTAACTGTGCCCTCTTTGTGAAGACATAAAGGGACAGGTATGTAGCTGTGCCCTCTTTGTGAAGACATACAGGGACAGGTATGTAGCTGTGCCCTCTTTGTGAAGACATAAAGGGACAGGTATGTAGCTGTGCCCTCTTTGTGAAGACATAAAGGGACAGGTATGTAGCCGTGCCCTCTGTGAAGACATAAAGGGACAGGTATGTAGCCGTGCCCTCTTTGTGAAGACATAAAGGGACAGGTATGTAGCTGTGCCCTCTTTGTGAAGGCATAAAGGGACAGGTATGTACATGTAGCTGTGCCCTCTTTGTGAAGACATAAAGGGACAGGTATGTAACTGTGCCCTCTGTGTGAAGACATAAAGGGACAGGTATGTAGCCGTGCCCTCTGTGTGAAGACAAAAAGGGACAGGTATGTAACTGTGCCCTCTTTGTGAAGACATACAGGGACAGGTATGTAGCTGTGCCCTCTGTGTGAAGACATAAAGGGACAGGTATGTAGCTGTGCCCTCTTTGTGAAGGCATAAAAGGACAGGTATGTAACTGTGCCCTTGTGTGAAGACATAAAGGGACAGGTATGTAACTGTGCCCTCTATGTGAAGGCATAAAGGGACAGGTATGTAGCTGTGCCCTCTTTGTGAAGACATACAGGGACAGGTATGTAGCTGTGCCCTCTTTGTGTAGACATAAAGGGACAGGTATGTAACCGTGCCCTCTTTGTGAAGACATAAAGGGACAGGTATGTAGCTGTGCCCTCTTTGTGAAGACATAAAGGGACAGGTATGTAGCTGTTCTCTCTTTGTGAAGACATAAAGGGACAGGTATGTAGCTGTGCCCTCTTTGTGAAGACATAAAGGGACAGGTATGTAGCTGTTCTCTCTTTGTGAAGACATAAAGGGACAGGTATGTAGCTGTGCCCTCTGTGTGAAGACATAAAGGGATAGGTATGTAGCTGTGCCCTCTTTGTGAAGGCATAAAGGGACAGGTATATAGCTGTGCCCTCTTTGTGAAGACATAAAGGGACAGGTATGTAGCTGTGCCCTCTGTGTGAAGACATAAAGGGACAGGAATGTAGCTGTGCCCTCTTTGTGGTGGCATAAAGGGAAACGTATGTACATGTAGCTGTGCCCTCTTTGTGAAGACATAAAGGGACAGGTATGTAACTGTGCCCTCTTTGTGAAGACATAAAGAGACAGGTATGTAACTGTGCCCTCTGTGTGAAGACATAAAGGGACAGGTATGTAGCTGTGCCCTCTGTGTGAAGACATACAGGGACAGGTATGTACATGTAGCTGTGCCCTCTGTGTGAAGACATACAGGAACAGGTGTGTAGCTGTGCTCTCTTTGTGAAGGCATAAAGGGACAGGTGTGTAGCTGTGCCCTCTTTGTGAAGACATAAAGGGACAGGTATGTAGCTGTGCCCTCTTTGTGAAGGCATAAAGGGACAGGTATGTAGCCGTGCCCTCTTTGTGAAAACATACAGGGACAGGTGTGTAGCTGTGCCTTCTTTGTGAAGGCATAAAGGGACAGGTATGTAGCTGTGCCCTCTGTGTGAAGACATAAAGGGACATGTATGTAGCTGTGCCCTCTTTGTGAAGACATAAAGGGACAGGTATGTAGCTGTGCCCTCTTTGTGAAGACATAAAGGGACAGGTATGTAGCTGTGTCCTCTTTGTGAAGACATAAAGGGACAGGTGTGTAGCTGTGCCCTCTGTGTGAAGGCATAAAGGGACAGGTGTGTAGCTGTGCCCTCTTTTGTGAAGGCATAAAGGGACAGGTGTGAAGCTGTGCCCTCTTTGTGAAGGCATAAAGGACAAGTGTGTAGCTGTGCCCTCTTTGTGAAGGCATAAAGGGACAAATATGTAGCTGTGGCCTCTTTGTGAAGATATAAAGAGACACGTGTGTAGCTGTGCTCTCTTTGTGAAAGAAAGAAATGTTTTATTTAATGACACACTCAACACATTTTATTTACGGTTATATGGCGTCAGACATATGGTTAAGGACCACACAGATTTTGAGAGGAAACCCGCTGTCGCCACTTCATGGGCTACTCTTTTCGATTAGCAGCAAGGGATCTTTTATTTGCGCTTCCCACAGACAGAATAGCACAAACCATGGCCTTTGTTGAACCAGTTATGGATCACTGGTCGGTGCAAGTGGTTTACACCTACTCATTGAGCCTTGCGGAGCACTCACTCAGGGTTTGGAATCTGTATCTGGATTAAAAATCCCATGCCTCGACTGGGATCCGAACCTAGTACCTACCAGCCTGTTGACCGATGGTCTAACCACAGCGCCACCGAGGCCGGTACTCTCTTTGTGAAGGCATAAAGGGACAGGTATGTAACTGTAAGGGACAGGTACATGTACATGTATGTATGCTGTTTTTTCAATCAGGCATTGGTGAATAGACATTTAAACATACATTGGTTTGGTATTTAAAAAAGTAACTAATATATATTGCCCCCCCCCAAAAAAAATAAAGCACTACATCAGGCATTAACAATTAGTTGTAGGAATATCTTGGTGAAGGGGTGGGACGTAGCCCATTGGTAAAGTGCTCTGGGATCGATCCCTGTCAGTGGGCTCATTGGTCTATTTCTCATTCCAGCCAGTACACCATGACTGGCATACCAAAGGCCGTGGTATATGTTACCTTGTCTGTGGAATTGTGCATATAAAAGATCCCTTGCTAGTAATGGAAAAATGTTTGATATCCAACAGCCGATGATTAATAAATCAATGTGCTCTAGTGGTGTTGTTAAACAAAACAAACTTTAACAAACAAATTTTATCTTGGTGAAAGAAGATTGTCAAGTTTGGTCAGTATATTGTATGTGTAACAATCAAGATGGTTGGCCAGTAGCAACTGCAATTTTTCTGAAATGCATTGTATGTATAGCATTCTTAAAGAATGTCAACATTAAGAATGTTTTCCTCATAAATCCACTTTTACTTTGGAATAAGTTTAATGATAGAGGCTTTGGCATGAACACTGAAGTATTTTAACTTTTAAATTTATTTCGTAATTTTTTGTCCAATAATGTTTAGCTCGATCAGCACATACAATTTTCTGATCAAACTAAATTTCTATTTGTTGTTTTTTTAATGACAATTCCCAAATTCAAAATTTCCAAAATATCTCTCTATTAGTTCTTGAAGACTTCATATGAGAATCATTATGCTAAGTTTCAGAACTATCCAATTCAAACACTAGAAGACAGACTTCTGTTTGAATCATTGTATTGAGTTTCAGAATTACAATGTATCTTAATCAAAACTCTAGAAGAAAATAGACTTTCAATTTTTCATGGTTAGATTTCTATTTAAATTTTATAAATTATCGATAATTCAAATTTGTAAATTTCATAAACAACACCCACTTCAACAAATCGCAATGACGTGTTTGCGACTAAAACCGTTTTACGATCACTAAGTCAAATATAAACAGATCAGCAAGGGTCACATACATGTATGATTTGTGCGAAGAAACTATACCACTAAACTATATCTTGTAGAACACTTGTGCACCTTATTAACCTTCATTTCAGTCTTATAGGAATTATCGATAAATCATTTCTAACAAAACATCGCAATGACGTGTTTGTCAAATGACTTTAAGTCAAATTTTAACAAAATAATAATATCAAAATAAACTGGGTAACTTTTTTCTTTGCACCTTTAATTAAACATTTTTTTAAAATCAAATAATCATTGCAAATAAAACATTACGACAATGTCATAGTGATTAAAAAAACAGAAAAATTGATAACTGGGAAATAATATTCTTTAATTTTCTAATTACATGAAAAAAAATTCATTTTGAAACTTTTATTTCTGCATAACACCGACTTGAGACATTTTTAAGGTTACAACAGCATACATCAATGAAATACTGATATGTTTCATATATGGGCAGACTGCCACTCTCCATTATGACATTAGAGTAAAGTTGTGTCATCTGGATTATTACAATCATGCCCTCACGAAGGCTTTCATAAAGTGTAATTATGGTAGAATCTACTTCTGTCCTGCAGCGATCGAAATAAGTGAAAATTTACTCGGACAGGCATAATATAACTCATTGGTTATTCTGTAGACAAGCAAAAAATTATAAAGCAGATTCATAATTTTGATCGATGAAAATACAACATTACGAGTGATCAACAAAAAACAGGCTAAAGGCCAATCGTGATTTCTACAAGTTTGTCATTTGTCAAACTTTGACAGTCACAAACTTAATATTAACAATCATTTTCTATTGAAGCTGTGCAATGCAGTACATTATGAAATACATAATTAAAATCATATTTTGACCATAGCATGCAGTATGCACGTTCTTATACAAGAACTGTTACTAGAACGCCTTCGCTTTCTTTGCCCTGGATTACCATAGTTTGACACCCAATAGCCGATGTATTTTTCGTACTGGGGTGTCGTTAAACATTCATTCATTCTTTGCCCTGGAAGGTTTCCTGTTTACATACACATATTAACAGACCCGAGCCAGCTCAATGCAAATGGCTCAACAACAACACAAATGTTTACCCTTCTAAAATATATATCAATTCAAATCCATATTTAGACCACCTTTCAACGGGGGTGAGGGGACTTCCATTGGGAGCGGGCCTGTGCACCCCTGCCACCCCCAACCCCTGCTTCCAACACCTATGACAAGTGGAAATATTTATAGACAAGCAGATTTTTAGCTGTACTTGTCCGGTGGACAAGTGAAAGTTTTGCTTATTTCTATCACTGTCCTGACATAATAGACATGCTACTCATTAAGTACATATTGCACAATTACATGTATGTCTCTGAGAGAAACGAACAATATGGTCTCACTATATTTGGGGGTGGATTTAGCTCAGTCGCCTGAGGTGCTTGCATCACAGGATCAAGCCACCTTGGTGGATTCATTCAAATGATTGGGTTTTTTCTCGTTCCAACCAGTATACCACAAATGGTCAAAGGCCGTGGTCTGTGCATATAAAGATCCCTTGCTGCTTTAGGAAGAATGTAGCAGATTTTCTCTGATGACTACATGTCAGAATTACTCAATATTTGACATCTAATAGCTGATGATTAATTGATCAATGTGCTCTAGTGGTGACATTAAACAAAACAAACTTTTTATATTTATACCATTGGTTTACATAGTGTCACATTCTCACACACATATATAATAGTGGCCGTCCAAAAGTAAGTTTTAAAAGACACATATTCTGGAGTATATATATATGTCAAATTTTAACAAAAGCAATACACATTTATTCTATGCTCGTATCTTTATTTTTCAATATAGTCCCCACTACAGTTGAGGCATTTGCCACAATGTTGGACTAGTTTTATGATTGCTTCATATCAGAATTCAGTGTCCTGCCAGTTCAACCACCATCTCACAGCTCTCTTCATGTCATCATGCTGAAATGTGTGTCCTTCCGTCAGCAGCCCAGTGCATTTTCTTGTAATGGCAGCTAATGCTGCACAGTATGAAGCTGCATTGATTGTCATTCTTCATTCCATGAAATCAACCAGCAACACACCTTTATGGTACCAAAACACAGTAGCCGTAACTTTACCAGCAGACATGACAATATTAAATTTCTTCGTTCATGCGGACCAACAATGTTTGCACACTATGTTTCGTCTCTGAGACGTCTTGGTGAACCCATGTCTCATCTCCATTGACAATGCTCATCGACAAACGAATCACGACATGATGTCATCTTTGGACACTGCTTCAGTTAACCCAACATTTTTAACTAATGACCGTCACCAATCAGGTGCAGTACAGTGCTGCTACCTGATGCGAAGTCTTTAAACTAAAAGTAATCATTCCTCAGCCATTATCCGAATTGTCTAGGCTCTGTTTTAGTGACATTGTGTGTCATGTAAACTTATTTTTGGACTGCCCTTCGTATGTACGTGTATATACTGTATATACATGTGTGTGTGTGTGTGTGTGTGTGTGTGTGTATGTATGGCTCTTAAATTTGTTATTTGGCACCTAAAAAATAGAAGTACATGTAGGCTCCTGTAGACACTGACAGAACAGTTAACATAGAGGACTGCTAAATATTTCTATTAATTTGTGGAAACTGCCTCAAAGAATCATAGTAATACTTGTTTCTTACATATTGAGTGACAGGTCTTTGTATTTTACCCTCGATCAATGAGGAATGTTTTGTAGTTGTTATGATATAAACCTTCTAAAGGTTTTGTTTTTGTTGTTTCCAGTGTTGGAGGACAATGAGTTGTATCACACATCTCAAGGCAGTGGTGTAAAGGGACAAAAACAACCAGGTTTGTATTTTTGTTGTTTCCAGTGTTCGAGGACAATGAGTTGTATTACACATCTCAAGGCAGTGGTGTAGAGGGACAAAAAGAACCAGGTTTGTATTTGTGTTGTTTCCAGTGTTGGAGGACAATGAGTTGTATTACACATCTAAAGGCAGTGGTGTAAAGGGACAAAAACAAACAGGTTTGTATTTGTGTTGTTTCCAGTGTTGGAGGACAATGAGTTGTATTACACATCTCAAGGCAGTGGTGTAAAGAGACAAAAAGAACCAGGTTTGTATTTGTGTTGTTTCCAGTGTTGGAGGACAATGAGTTGTATTACACATCTCAAGGCAGTGGTGTAGAGGGACAAAAAGAACCAGGTTTGTATTTGTGTTGTTTCCAGTGTTGGAGGACAATGAGTTGTATTACACGTCTCAAGGCAGTGGTGTAAAGGGACAAAAAGAACCAGGTTTGTATTTGTGTTGTTTCCAGTGTTGGAGGACAATGAGTTGTATCACACATCTCAAGGCAGTGGTGTAGAGGGACAAAAAGAACCAGGTTTGTATTTGTGTTGTTTCCAGTGTTGGAGGACAATGAGTTCTATGACACATCTCAAGGCAGTGGTGTAAAGGGACAAAAAGAACCAGGTTTGTATTTGTGTTGTTTCCAGTGTTGGAGGACAATGAGTTGTATTACACATCTCAAGGCAGTGGTGTAGAGGGACAAAAAGAACCAGGTTTGTATTTGTGTTGTTTCCAGTGTTGGAGGACAATGAGTTGTATCACACATCTCAAGGCAGTGGTGTAGAGGGACAAAAAGAACCAGGTTTGTATTTGTGTTGTTTCCAGTGTTGGAGGACAATGAGTTGTATCACACATCTCAAGGCAGTGGTGTAAAGGGACAAAAACAACCAGGTTTGTATTTGTGTTGTTTCCAGTGTTGGAGGACAATGAGTTGTATCACACATCTCAAGGCAGTGGTGTAGAGGGACAAAAACAACCAGGTTTGTATTTGTGTTGTTTCCAGTGTTGGAGGACAATGAGTTGTATCACACATCTCAAGGCAGTGGTGTAAAGGGACAAAAAGAACCAGGTTTGTATTTGTGTTGTTTCCAGTGTTGGAGGACAATGAGTTGTATCACACATCTCAAGGCAGTGGTGTAAAGAGACAAAAAGAACCAGGTTTGTATTTGTGTTGTTTCCAGTGTTGGAGGACAATGAGTTGTATCACACATCTCAAGGCAGTGGTGTAAAGAGACAAAAAGAACCAGGTTTGTATTTGTGTTGTTTCCAGGGTTGGAGGACAATGAGTTGTATCACACATCTCAAGGCAGTGGTGTAAAGAGACAAAAAGAACCAGGTTTGTATTTGTGTTGTTTCCAGGGTTGGAGGACAATGAGTTGTATCACACATCTCAAGGCAGTGGTGTAAAGAGACAAAAAGAACCAGGTTTGTATTTGTGTTGTTTCCAGTGTTGGAGGACAATGAGTTGTATTACACATCTCAAGGCAGTGGTGTAGAGGGACAAAAAGAACCAGGTTTGTATTTGTGTTGTTTCCAGTGTTGGAGGACAATGAGTTGTATCACACATCTCAAGGCA
This sequence comes from Gigantopelta aegis, assembly GCF_016097555.1. Lineage (NCBI taxonomy): Eukaryota > Metazoa > Mollusca > Gastropoda > Neomphalida > Peltospiridae > Gigantopelta > Gigantopelta aegis. Next base: position 76,663 of record NW_024532867.1, read on the forward strand.
GTGGTGTAGAGGGACAAAAAGAACCAGGTTTGTATTTTTGTTGTTTCCAGTGTTGGAGGACAATGAGTTGTATTACACATCTCAAGGCAGTGGTGTAGAGAGACAAAAAGAACCAGGTTTGTATTTTTGTTGTTTCCAGTGTTGGAGGACAATGAGTTGTATTACACATCTCAAGGCAGTGGTGTAGAGAGACAAAAACAACCAGGTTTGTATTTGTGTTGTTTCCAGTGTTGGAGGACAATGAGTTGTATTACACATCTCAAGGCAGTGGTGTAGAGGGACAAAAACAACCAGGTTTGTATTTGTGTTGTTTCCAGTGTTGGAGGACAATGAGTTGTATCACACATCTCAAGGCAGTGGTGTAGAGGACAAAAAGAACCAGGTTTGTATTTGTGTTGTTTCCAGTGTTGGAGGACAATGAGTTGTATCACACATCTCAAGGCAGTGGTGTAAAGAGACAAAAAGAACCAGGTTTGTATTTGTGTTGTTGTTTCCAGTGTTGGAGGACAATGAGTTGTATCACACATCTCAAGGCAGTGGTGTAAAGGGACAAAAAGAACCAGGTTTGTATTTGTGTTGTTGTTTCCAGTGTTGGAGGACAATGAGTTGTATCACACATCTCAAGGCAGTGGTGTAAAGGGACAAAAAGAACCAGGTTTGTATTTGTGTTGTTTCCAGTGTTGGAGGACAATGAGTTGTATCACACATCTCAAGGCAGTGGTGTAAAGGGACAAAAACAAACAGGTTTGTATTTGTGTTGTTTCCAGTGTTGGAGGACAATGAGTTGTATCACACATCTCAAGGCAGTGGTGTAGAGGGACAAAAACAACCAGGTTTGTATTTGTGTTGTTTCCAGTGTTGGAGGACAATGAGTTGTATCACACATCTCAAGGCAGTGGTGTAAAGGGACAAAAACAACCAGGTTTGTATTTGTGTTGTTTCCAGTGTTGGAGGACAATGAGTTGTATTACACATCTCAAGGCAGTGGTGTAGAGGGACAAAAACAACCAGGTTTGTATTTGTGTTGTTTCCAGTGTTGGAGGACAATGAGTTGTATTACACATCTCAAGGCAGTGGTGTGAAGGGACAAAAAGAACCAGGTTTGTATTTGTGTTGTTTCCAGTGTTGGAGGACAGTGAGTTGTATTACACATCTCAAGGCAGTGGTGTAGAGGGACAAAAACAACCAGGTTTGTATTTGTGTTGTTTCCAGTGTTGGAGGACAGTGAGTTGTATGACACATCTCAAGGCAGTGGTGTAGAGGGACAAAAACAACCAGGTTTGTATTTGTGTTGTTGTTTCCAGTGTTGGAGGACAATGAGTTGTATCACACATCTCAAGGCAGTGGTGTAGAGGGACAAAAACAACCAGGTTTGTATTTTTGTTGTTTCCAGTGTTGGAGGACAATGAGTTGTATCACACATCTCAAGGCAGTGGTGTAGAGGGACAAAAACAACCAGGTTTGTATTTTTGTTGTTTCCAGTGTTGGAGGACAATGAGTTGTATCACACATCTCAAGGCAGTGGTGTAAAGGGACAAAAACAAACAGGTTTGTATTTGTGTTGTTTCCAGTGTTGGAGGACAATGAGTTGTATTACACATCTCAAGGCAGTGGTGTAGAGGGACAAAAAGAACCAGGTTTGTATTTGTGTTGTTTCCAGTGTTGGAGGACAATGAGTTGTATCACACATCTCAAGGCAGTGGTGTAGAGGGACAAAAACAACCAGGTTTGTATTTGTGTTGTTTCCAGTGTTGGAGGACAATGAGTTGTATTACACATCTCAAGGCAGTGGTGTAAAGGGACAAAAAGAACCAGGTTTGTATTTTTGTTGTTTCCAGTGTTGGAGGACAATGAGTTGTATTACACATCTCAAGGCAGTGGTGTAGAGGGACAAAAAGAACCAGGTTTGTATTTGTGTTGTTTCCAGTGTTGGAGGACAATGAGTTGTATCACACATCTCAAGGCAGTGGTGTAGAGGGACAAAAAGAACCAGGTTTGTATTTGTGTTGTTTCCAGTGTTGGAGGACAATGAGTTGTATCACACATCTCAAGGCAGTGGTGTAAAGGGACAAAAAGAACCAGGTTTGTATTTGTGTTGTTTCCAGTGTTGGAGGACAATGAGTTGTATTACACATCTCAAGGCAGTGGTGTAGAGGGACAAAAAGAACAGGTTTGTATTTGTGTTGTTTCCAGTGTTGGAGGACAATGAGTTGTATCACACATCTCAAGGCAGTGGTGTAAACTGACAAAAACAACCAGGTTTGTATTTGTGTTGTTTCCAGTGTTGGAGGACAATGAGTTGTATCACACATCTCAAGGCAGTGGTGTAGAGGGACAAAAACAACCAGGTTTGTATTTGTGTTGTTTCCAGTGTTGGAGGACAATGAGTTGTATTACACATCTCAAGGCAGTGGTGTAGAGGGACAAAAACAACCAGGTTTGTATTTGTGTTGTTTCCAGTGTTGGAGGACAATGAGTTGTATTACACATCTCAAGGCAGTGGTGTAGAGGGACAAAAACAACCAGGTTTGTATTTTTGTTGTTTCCAGTGTTGGAGGACAATGAGTTGTATCACACATCTCAAGGCAGTGGTGTAAAGGGACAAAAAGAACCAGGTTTGTATTTGTGTTGTTTCCAGTGTTGGAGGACAATGAGTTGTATTAGACATCTCAAGGCAGTGGTGTAGAGGGACAAAAACAACCAGGTTTGTATTTGTGTTGTTTCCAGTGTTGGAGGACAATGAGTTGTATCACACATCTCAAGGCAGTGGTGTAAAGAGACAAAAAGATATAGGTTTGTATTTTTGAAAACACACATGGGGAAAATATATATGCTAGCTGTTTGGTGTATTGGTGCATTTAAGCATTCAAAGATCTATTTACTATTTGTTACTTTACCATGCATGTATGATATATTGCTCTTTCCATTAAGGTCAACGACAGTCACTTTTTGCACCCTTGCTTTGGCTTTGTACACAATAAATAAAATATATCTAACAGTAATTTTTGTATATGATATATTTAACAAAAGGTACTTTTTAATTCTTTCATCTTTTAAAAATTAAATTATTATTTTGTCCAGAATTATGAAAAATAAACAAATACTGATCTTTAAACAACATTTGCTGCTTGTTATAGAATTTTGACAGGGGTCAAGTTAAGTTGACCAGTTTTTATTCTAATGTGGTGAAGCATTGTAATAATAAAGCTAATTTTGAATTTGAATGACTTCAGTATTCCAATGACGTCACTTAATTTGCATCTCCTTACAATAACCATAAACTGGGTACATGACGTTTCCGTTTTAAGAATGCTGGAAAAATTCCAATGCAAAATTGCTATTGAATTTGTTTTGTTTGAACATTACTAATGCACCTAAATGTGTTTGAAGAAAATATTGTGATTAAATTTGTTTACCTTTTACGAAATATGGATTTTATGTGAAATTACGGTAAGATATGCTATATTTATTGTGTACGAATCCAAAACAAGGGTGCAAAAAAAGTGACTTGTCGTTGACCTTAGGAAGAAGTAAAATATTTTATACCACTTTTATGTAATATTCACCGGCCTCAGTGGCGTAGTGGTTAGGCCATCGGTCTTCAGGCTGGTAGGTACTGGGTTCGGATCCCAGTCGAGGCATGGGATTTTTAATCCAGATACTGACTCCAAACCCTGAGTGAGTTCTCCGCAAGGCTCAATGGGTAGGTGTACACCACTTGCACCGACCGGTGATCCATAACTGGTTCAACAAAGGCCATGGTTTGTGCTATCCTGCCTGTGGGAAGCGCAAATAAAAGATCCCTTGCTGTTAATCGGAAAGAGTAGCCCATGTAGTGGCGACAGCGGGTTTCCTCTCAAAATCTGTGGTCCTTGACCATATGTCTGACGCCATATAACCGTAAATAAAATGTATTAAGTGTGTCGTTAAATAAAACATTTCTTTCTTTCATGTAATATTCATCATACATGTAGTTGATCAGCTAGCACGTGTAATGATTTGTACACTGATATTGTTTTATCAGTTTCACAGACGAGTTCCGTGAGTGATGGAGCCCAGCCAAGCACCAGCACACAAAATGATGACAAGAAGGACAACAAGAAAGACCAAAAAGAAATGAAGAAAACTCAAGGTGCTTATTTTGGTATCAATAAGTCCTCAAAAACAAAAACCAATCCTTTAGTTCATAAATCTTAATATGCAAACTGTTAATGTCACATGCAGAATTGTTTCTACACAAGGTACATGTAGAGTCAAAAGATGTTTGGATCGAGATGGCTGTAATTCCATGATTTACTTGGAAAAGACTGGCCTTCCCATTTAATAGACCATTCCTACTTTGCCACTAGGAGGACTGCCACTTATCATATAATAGTCCCTACCTTGCATTTATGAGGATTGCCACTTGCCAGGATGATTATCTTTGCTTGAGGACTGCCACTTCCCAGAACAATTCATCCTTCCTCTGTCTGTAGAACTGTCCCTCCCCAGGACAATAGTGTTGGAGGACAATGTACCTTCCTGCTTTGTTGTCACTCCCATAACTAGTTTGACAAATCTAAATCTGGTAAGACAGAGCTTAACAAATTAGCCTAAATTGACTAGTGATCTTCACATCTGTTTAACTACTTTTCCTATGTAAAGTCTGCACATATACATATGATCCAAAATTTCTAAAATAATAAAAGTAGACTTTTAATCCTGGTATGGTGACATTATATGATGTTACTCAGGCCCGCATACTTTTTGCAGACATCTTTTGAAATGTTTTTGTCTCGCCTTTACAAAGCAAAAAGGCAAGATATAGATATTACTTTGCATTAACATTTGTGTTTAGTTTACCGGTTTCTCATTTAACCACAAGTTAATAAAACTTAATTTTTAGTTACATCTACAAATGTTTATCTCTATGCAACTTTAAAATATATATATATATATATGATATATTTTACTCAAGTAAAATTTTAATTTTAATTAGTTGTTTTTAAGTGGCTTTATTCATTTATTTTCTTCAAAATATGCAATGAGCTAAAAATCTAATGATGCAAATATCAGCAACACCAAACAACATTGGCAGTTTGACATTTACTTGTACCGAATTCTTGTTACCAAATTGGATTAATGTTAAAAAGTAATCAGTTAATAAAAGTATAGATTTGCTGTGAGACTTTCAGTCATTTTGCGATATATATTTAAAAATAAACCCATCCCTATTTCGTAATGCTGCTTACCTAAATTCCAATTTTGGGAAAGTATTAGGGGCGGTTAAAGTGCTCACCTTGCATCTCCTTAATTGATCCCTGTCATAGACCCATTGGGCTATTTTCATTCCAGCAAGTGCACCATTTTAATATTAAAGCTGTGGTATGTGCTAATATGTGGAATATTGCATATTGAGATTTGCTTTTGATGAAAAAACACAGGTCAAAATTATAAATCAGTGTAAATAGTGGTATCGTTAAACAAAACAAACAAATTTTGAAGAAAAAATTAATTTATTTGTTTGAATCTTGGTTACACATGCTTTGAATCTAAAATATTTCGAAGTAAAATTTATGTGTCATATTTTTTAACGCTCTTTAACTGTTTTCTATTTGCGATGTACTATCTTATTTATTCAAAGTAAAAATATTCATCTCCAAAACAAGGGTGCAAAAAAAGTGACTTGTCGTTGACCTTAGGAAGAAGTAAAATATTTTATACCACTTTTATGTAATATTCACCGGCCTCAGTGGCGTAGTGGTTAGGCCATCGGTCTTCAGGCTGGTAGGTACTGGGTTCGGATCCCAGTCGAGGCATGGGATTTTTAATCCAGATACTGACTCCAAACCCTGAGTGAGTTCTCCGCAAGGCTCAATGGGTAGGTGTACACCACTTGCACCGACCGGTGATCCATAACTGGTTCAACAAAGGCCATGGTTTGTGCTATCCTGCCTGTGGGAAGCGCAAATAAAAGATCCCTTGCTGTTAATCGGAAAGAGTAGCCCATGTAGTGGCGACAGCGGGTTTCCTCTCAAAATTCTGTGGTCCTTGACCATATGTCTGACGCCATATAACCGTAAATAAAATGTATTAAGTGTGTCGTTAAATAAAACATTTCTTTCTTTCATGTAATATTCATCATACATGTAGTTGATCAGCTAGCACGTGTAATGATTTGTACACTGATATTGTTTTATCAGTTTCACAGACGAGTTCCGTGAGTGATGGAGCCCAGCCAAGCACCAGCACACAAAATGATGACAAGAAGGACAACAAGAAAGACCAAAAAGAAATGAAGAAAACTCAAGGTGCTTATTTTGGTATCAATAAGTCCTCAAAAACAAAAACCAATCCTTTAGTTCATAAATCTTAATATGCAAACTGTTAATGTCACATGCAGAATTGTTTCTACACAAGGTACATGTAGAGTCAAAAGATGTTTGGATCGAGATGGCTGTAATTCCATGATTTACTTTAAAAAGACTGGCCTTCCCATTTAATAGACCATTCCTACTTTGCCACTAGGAGGACTGCCACTTATCATATAATAGTCCCTACCTTGCATTTATGAGGATTGCCACTTGCCAGGATGATTATCTTTGCTTGAGGACTGCCACTTCCCAGAACAATTCATCCTTCCTCTGTCTGTAGAACTGTCCCTCCCCAGGACAATATAGCCTTCCTGCTTTGTTGTCACTCCCATAACTAGTTTGACAAATCTAAATCTGGTAAGACAGAGCTTAACAAATTAGCCTAAATTGACTAGTGATCTTCACATCTGTTTAACTACTTTTCCTATGTAAAGTCTGCACATATACATATGATCCAAAATTTCTAAAATAATAAAAGTAGACTTTTAATCCTGGTATGGTGACATTATATGATGTTACTCAGGCCCGCATACTTTTTGCAGACATCTTTTGAAATGTTTTTGTCTCGCCTTTACAAAGCAAAAAGGCAAGATATAGATATTACTTTGCATTAACATTTGTGTTTAGTTTACCGGTTTCTCATTTAACTCCAGTTCCCACAAGTTAATAAAACTTAATTTTTAGTTACATCTACAAATGTTTATCTCTATGCAACTTTAAAATATATATATATATATATATATATTTACTCAAGTAAAATTTTAATTTTAATTAGTTGTTTTTAAGTGGCTTTATTCATTTATTTTCTTCAAAATATGCAATGAGCTAAAACATCTAATGATGCAAATATCAGCAACACCAAACAGGTTTATGGCAGTTTGACATTTACTTGTACCGAATTCTTGTTACCAAATTGGATTAATGTTAAAAAGTAATCAGTTAATAAAAGTATAGATTTGCTGTGAGACTTTCAGTCATTTTGCGATATATATTTAAAAATAAACCCATCCCTATTTCGTAATGCTGCTTACCTAAAGGCTCAATTTTGGGAAAGTATTAGGGGCGGTTAAAGTGCTCACCTGATGTGTGGTCAGTCTGGTAATTGATCCCTGTCGTTAGACCCATTGGGCTATTTTCATTCCAGCAAGTGCACCATGACTGATATATTAAAGGTTGTGGTATGTGCTATTTTGTATGTGGAATATTGCATATAAAAGATCCCTTGCTAATGATGAAAAAACTACAGGTCAAAATTATTAAATCAGTGTGCTCTAGTGGTATCGTTAAACAAAACAAACAAATTTATAAAATTAATTTAGCTCTTTGGTCTTTGAATCTTGGTATACACATGCTTTGAATCTAAAATATTTCGAAGTAAAATTTCATCTGTCATATTTTTTAATAGCTCTTTAACTGTTTTCTAAATTTGCGATGTACTCATCTTGATTTTAAATGTTTCAAAGTAAAAATATTCATCTTGAAAATTGCAGATGACAAGAAAGCAGAAAAGAACAAGAAGAAAAAAGAACAGGAGAACTCCAAGGACAGAGAAAAGAAGGCAAAAGGTTTGTTGTTTGTAATGCCTATTTGTGTCAATATACATCTAACAATTTAGTTTCAAGCTTGATTAGATGCATGGGATTTTTAATCCAGATATCGACTCCAAACCCTGAGTGAGTGCTCCGCAAGGCTCGATAGGTAGGTGTAAACCACTTGCACCGACCAGTGATCCATAACTGGTTCAACAAAGGCCATGGTTTGTGCTATCCTGCCTGTGGGAAGCACAAATAAAAATCCCTTGCTGCTAATCGGAAAGAGTAGCCCATGAAGTGGCGACAGCGGGTTTCCTCTCTCAATATCTATGTGGTCCTTAACCATATGTCTGACGCCATATAACCGTAAATAAAATGTGTTGAGTGCATCGTTAAATAAAACTTTTCTTTCTTTCTTTCTTAGTTATTAGAAGCTCCAGATTTAGCTGTTAATGAAAATAAAATAAAATGAATGTGTAGTAAATAAATAAATAAATAAATAATATGTAATAAAGTGAAATTCCAAACTGACCAAGTGTTCTGTTTATTGTTTGAACATTTTTGTTGGTGTGTATATTCTTGTACATAAACCGAGGGAATATCATTACAACAGCTTTGCTTCACATTTTGGAAAACTGATACATGTACATGTATGTATTAAATCTGCATCTTTTCAGTTTCAGGAATCAAAGATCGTAAGATTTCAAAGTTTGAATTACCAAAGCTTGACTGTATAAAACAAAAATGATTAATCTGAAACATATACAGCCAAAATAAATACAGTAATTGTTGAATCCCACATTACTGTTTAAATCTGCTATATAATACTCATCTTGAGAGATTTTCTAATGCTGATTTATCAGTGTTTGTAAATTCATTGACCATCAATCTTTCCTTGAAGTTTCACTTATCCTAGAGGTTTAATTGGATAGTTCATGGAACATTTCAAAATCTAAAGGTTTCATCAGATTATTATAAAATTTGGTACAGTGATTCTCTGGAGCAGTCTTTTAAAACTAAAAGATTTTTTAATTACTAAGGCATTGTGACCATTTTCCTTTTATACGCCTGTCTATGATGGTATGGTGGTATCTGTCCGTACGTCTGAACATGTAGGAACAACTTGGGATGGTGGTGTGCTGCGTACTATTACTAGGTCACTGTAACCTACCTTTCACGGTCTACTGCACATAACAGTAAATCCTTGTCCGGACCATATCTTGCATACAGATGCATACAAGACCATCACACCTCACATGTAGGAACACCTTGGGATGGTGGTGTGTCACGTACTATAACTAGGTCACTGTGACCTACTTTTCAGTTTACTGCACATAACAGTAAATCCTTGTCCGGACCATATTTTGCATACAGGACCATCAAACCTCGCATGTAGTAACAACTTGGTGGTGTGTCACATACAATTACTAGGTCACTGATACAAAAAAATTAAAAAAAATTGTGTATATTCTGAATTAGAATTGAATCATATCCATAACATATTCATTAAAGGTAGGGTCAACTCAAGCAAGAGCCTTATGTGTTGGAAAGATGCATACCCGGACCACCAACACATACTGACACTTTAACAAATGAAAAATGTGTAATTTTAGAATTAATAAAAAAACATGATTATTCCTGCTAACTGGGAGCAGCCATTTTATTTAGTTTTTGTGACGTCTGGTGGTATAGCTTGGGGCGAAGTGACGTCAGCTCCGTCCATCTTCTCTATGCACAGTGTAAACAAACGCTCTAATTTACGACAAGGCGCTTCACTTTCATCAACCTGACTTGTAAAACAACATAAATGACTTGATAGTATAATAAACTATTTAACTAAATATATTTCAGGTTGCATCAATAGAGCGGAATGGAGTTATAGTATTTTTCTATTTTAAAAAATCCAAAGAAAAAATGCATATTATTAGGCCTGTTGGTAGGGTACGTTCGAGCAAAAACTATACTTTTCTTTTCTTTGCGACAACGTAATTGGTCAGTTATGTGATTTTAGATGAGAAAGTCTACTTAATCAAGGGTTTTACAGAATTACTTACAGTAGTTTTTTTTTTTTTTTTTTTTTTTTTTTTTTTTTTTTTTTTCTTTCACAATTTAGACCAATAGTCCAGTCTGTAAGATAAAATGAGCTGTTTTTTCCAGTTCGCCTCTCTTTCCATAGAGTTTGGTGTGTATGGCAGTTTCGATTGGCCACTCAGCTTGTCTCACGTAAGTCATGAAAGACAGTCTATCTAGGAGAAGGAAATCTCCAAAATCAAAACCAACCCGGTGCTTCCCAGGTAGGATCTTGATCCAGAAGCTATGGTTGAGGTAACCCAGACAGAAAACCTAAAGAGCTGAAGACGGAGGTATTGGGCCACTGGCGCTCTTCAAAAAACCACAGTACCACGCAAAAATCACAAAATGAATATACCAATAGACAGACTTACAGTAGTAAAGCAGGATGGCTGGTAATTTCCATTATGATTTAGGGGTATCCGTGCTGTTACAACACAATACCCTGTGATCTTAATAAAAGAGGCACTTCTTTTTAGTGTGTCTAGGCACAGTGTCTGGGGACCGTCTAAATATACACCTGCCAATCAGGAACCACAGGTACAGGCCACGGAAATAAAGACCAATTAACCAAGAAAACACTCCGATTATTGTTTCAGTATGTGGGTTAATTTATGTACGAAACATAATATAGTTATTTCAATACTTTGACAATGGTCGTTTATTTTGTATTGAAAAATAATATATAACTGGTGCTGGCTTACTAGGATGGATATTATTACAGAATATTGCGATGCATCCGCAAAAATCATATATGTTTTCTTTCTTCAGTTCGAAGACTAATTCCTGATGTGACACGTTAGGTATTACGTAACCACCAGCTCGCCAGAGGGCATATTCACGTGGATGGTACAAAATGGCTGCGCCCGTTATATATAATATCTGTCACTTTTAACTGTTTTATTAATTAACTATATGATTATACTTGTTGATATTAAGCAATAATGTGCATTATATATCGTTGAATATGCATACCAGGCCAAATGCCTTAATTGTCCTCTCCTTTAATATCTATGGTTTTCCATCAAACTCCTGATGGGCATATCATGTACCTCACTGGTACTCTTGTTACTAAAATTAAAATTCATCCTTGAAAATTTCATATAAAATTTTAACTAAATAGTCTCCACAAACAATAGAAAGATATTTTAAAATTGTTAGATCACAGATTGTAAATTTTATTCATAATTTTCAAACTTTTTATTTGTTCTTAAAATATTTAATAAATTTTATGACCTTTTCATGAAGTGGTATTTGTAACTCATGTGATTAAAGAATAGTTGTTTGTTGACATTAATCCTGATGTACATGTATACAAGGACACGAGCAAATAAAAGTGTTCTTTGTTTTCACCTTCAGATGCAGACAAGAAAGTGAAGAAAGGAAAGAAAGGTTAGATGAAACATTTGTAATATTGGTTGACTGTAGGATCTAATGATAGTTAATATTGGTTGACTGTCTGATCTAATGATAGTTAATATTGGTTGACTGTATGATATAATGATAGTTAATATTGGTTGACTGTAGGATCTAATGGTAGTTAATATTGGTTGACTGTATGATCTAATGATAGTTAATATTGGTTGACTGTCTGATCTAATGGTAGTTAATATTGGTTGACTGTATGATCTAATGATAGTTAATATTGGTTGACTGTCTGATCTAATGGTAGTTAATATTGGTTGACTGTCTGATCTAATTATAGTTAATATTGGTTGACTGTAGGATCTAATGATAGTTAATATTGGTTGACTGTCTGATCTAATGGTAGTTAATATTGGTTGACTGTAGGATCCAATGGTAGTTAATATTGGTTGACTGTATGATCTAATGGTAGTTAATATTGGTTGACTGTCTGATCTAATGATAGTTAATATTGGTTGACTGTCTGATCTAATGGTAGTTAATATTGGTTGACTGTAGGATCTAATGGTAGTTAATATTGGTTGACTGTATGATCTAATGGTAGTTAATATTGGTTGACTGTAGGATCTAATGGTAGTTAATATTGGTTGACTGTAGGATCTAATGGTAGTTAATATTGGTTGACTGTAGGATCTAATGGTAGTTAATATTGGTTGAATGTCTGATCTAATGACTGTCTGATCTAATGGTAGTTAATATTGGTTGACTGTCTGATCTAATGACTGTCTGATCTAATGGTAGTTAATATTGGTTGACTGTATGATCTAATGGTAGTTAATATTGGTTGACTGTCTGATCTAATGACTGTCTGATCTAATGGTAGTTAATATTGGTTGACTGTCTGATCTAATGACTGTATGATCTAATGGTAGTTAATATTGGTTGACTGTCTGATCTAATGGTAGTTAATATTGGTTGACTGTCTGATCTAATGACTGTCTGATCTAATGGTAGTTAATATTGGTTGACTGTATGATCTAATGGTAGTTAATATTGGTTGACTGTCTGATCTAATGACTGTCTGATCTAATGGTAGTTAATATTGGTTGACTGTCTGATCTAATGACTGTATGATCTAATGGTAGTTAATATTGGTTGACTGTCTGATCTAATGACTGTCTGATCTAATGGTAGTTAATATTGGTTGACTGTATGATCTAATGGTAGTTAATATTGGTTGACTGTCTGATCTAATGGTAGTTAATATTGGTTGACTGTATGATCTAATGGTAGTTAATATTGGTTGACTGTCTGATCTAATGATAGTTAATATTGGTTGACTGTCTGATCTAATGATAGTTAATATTGGTTGACTGTCTGATCTAATGGTAGTTAATATTGGTTGACTGTAGGATCCAATGGTAGTTAATATTGGTTGACTGTATGATCTAATGGTAGTTAATATTGGTTGACTGTCTGATCTAATGATAGTTAATATTGGTTGACTGTCTGATCTAATGGTAGTTAATATTGGTTGACTGTAGGATCTAATGGTAGTTAATATTGGTTGGCTGTAGGATCTAATGGTAGTTAATATTGGTTGACTGTAGGATCTAATGGTAGTTAATATTGGTTAATATTGGCTGACTGTAGGATCTAATGGTAGTTAATATTGGTTGACTGTCTGATCTAATGACTGTCTGATCTAATGGTAGTTAATATTGGTTGACTGTCTGATCTAATGGTAGTTAATATTGGTTGACTGTATGATCTAATGGTAGTTAATATTGGTTGACTGTCTGATCTAATGACTGTCTGATCTAATGGTAGTTAATATTGGTTGACTGTCTGATCTAATGACTGTATGATCTAATGGTAGTTAATATTGGTTGACTGTCTGATCTAATGGTAGTTAATATTGGTTGACTGTCTGATCTAATGACTGTCTGATCTAATGGTAGTTAATATTGGTTGACTGTATGATCTAATGGTAGTTAATATTGGTTGACTGTCTGATCTAATGACTGTCTGATCTAATGGTAGTTAATATTGGTTGACTGTCTGATCTAATGACTGTATGATCTAATGGTAGTTAATATTGGTTGACTGTCTGATCTAATGACTGTCTGATCTAATGGTAGTTAATATTGGTTGACTGTATGATCTAATGGTAGTTAATATTGGTTGACTGTCTGATCTAATGGTAGTTAATATTGGTTGACTGTAGGATCTAATGACTGTATGATCTAATGATAGTTAATATTGGTTGACTGTCTGATCTAATGATAGTTAATATTGGTTGACTGTATGATCTAATGGTAGTTAATATTGGTTGACTGTAGGATCTAATGGTAGTTAATATTGGTTGACTGTATGATCTAATGGTAGTTAATATTGGTTGACTGTAGGATCTAATGGTAGTTAATATTGGTTGACTGTCTGATCTAATGGTAGTTAATATTGGTTGACTGTCTGATCTAATGGTAGTTAATATTGGTTGACTGTATGATCTAATGGTAGTTAATATTGGTTGACTGTATGATCTAATGGTAGTTAATATTGGTTGACTGTAGGATCTAATGGTAGTTAATATTGGTTGACTGTATGATATAATGGTAGTTAATATTGGTTGACTGTGATCTAATGGTAGTTAATATTGGTTGACTGTGTGATCTAATGGTAGTTAATATTGGTTGACTGTATGATCTAATGGTAGTTAATATTGGTTGACTGTATGATCTAATGGTAGTTAATATTGGTTGACTGTAGGATCCAATGGTAGTTAATATTGGTTGACTGTCTGATCTAATGGTAGTTAATATTGGTTGACTGTATGATCCAATGGTAGTTAATATTGGTTGACTGTATGATCTAATGGTAGTTAATATTGGTTGACTGTATGATCTAATGGTAGTTAATATTGGTTGACTGTATGATCTAATGGTAGTTAATATTGGTTGACTGTCTGATCTAATGATAGTTAATATTGGTTGACTGTAGGATCTAATGACTGTCTGATCTAATGGCTGTCTGATCTAATGATAGTTAATATTGGTTGACTGTAGGATCTAATGGTAGTTAATATTGGTTGACTGTAGGATCTAATGATAGTTAATATTGGTTGACTGTAGGATCTAATGACTGTCTGATCTAATGGCTGTCTGATGTAATGATAGTTAATATTGGTTGACTGTAGGATCTAATGGTAGTTAATATTGGTTGACTGTAGGATCTAATGACTGTCTGATCTAATGATAGTTAATATTGGTTGACTGTAGGATCTAATGGTAGTTAATATTGGTTGACTGTAGGATCTAATGATAGTTAATATTGGTTGACTGTAGGATCTAATGACTGTCTGATCTAATGGCTGTCTGATCTAATGATAGTTAATATTGGTTGACTGTAGGATCTAATGACTGTCTGATCTAATGGCTGTCTGATCTAATGATAGTTAATATTGGTTGACTGTAGGATCTAATGGTAGTTAATATTGGTTGACTGTAGGATCTAATGATAGTTAATATTGGTTGACTGTAGGATCTAATGACTGTCTGATCTAATGGCTGTCTGATCTAATGATAGTTAATATTGGTTGACTGTAGGATCTAATGGTAGTTAATATTGGTTGACTGTAGGATCTAATGACTGTCTGATCTAATGATAGTTAATATTGGTTGACTGTAGGATCTAATGGTAGTTAATATTGGTTGACTGTAGGATCTAATGATAGTTAATATTGGTTGACTGTAGGATCTAATGACTGTCTGATCTAATGGCTGTCTGATCTAATGATAGTTAATATTGGTTGACTGTAGGATCTAATGACTGTCTGATCTAATGGCTGTCTGATCTAATGATAGTTAATATTGGTTGACTGTAGGATCTAATGATAGTTAATATTGGTTGACTGTCTGATCTAATGACTGTCTGATCTAATGATAGTTAATATTGGTTGACTGTAGGATCTAATGACTGTCTGATCTAATGATAGTTAATATTGGTTGACTGTAGGATCTAATGATAGTTAATATTGGTTGACTGTCTGATCTAATGACTGTCTGATCTAATGATAGTTAATATTGGTTGACTGTAGGATCTAATGATAGTTAATATTGGTTGACTGTAGGATCTAATGACTGTCTGATCTAATGATAGTTAATATTGGTTGACTGTAGGATCTAATGATAGTTAATATTGGTTGACTGTAGGATCTAATGATAGTTAATATTGGTTGACTGTAGGATCTAATGATAGTTAATATTGGTTGTCTGTCTGATCTAATGACTGTCTGATCTAATTATAGTTAATATTGGTTGACTGTAGGATCTAATGACTGTCTGATCTAATGATAGTTAATATTGGTTGACTGTCTGATCTAATGACTGTCTGATCTAATGATAGTTAATATTGGTTGACTGTAGGATCTAATGACTGTCTGATCTAATGATAGTTAATATTGGTTGACTGTCTGATCTAATGACTGTCTGATCTAATGATAGTAAATATTGGTTGACTGTCTGATCTAATGACTGTCTGATCTAATGATAGTTAATATTGGTTGACTGTAGGATCTAATGATAGTTAATATTGGTTGACTGTCTGATCTAATGACTGTCTGATGTAATGATAGTTAATATTGGTTGACTGTAGGATCTAATGATAGTTAATATTGGTTGACTGTAGGATCTAATGACTGTCTGATCTAATGATAGTTAATATTGGTTGACTGTAGGATCTAATGACTGTCTGATCTAATGATAGTTAATATTGGTTGACTGTAGGATCTAATGACTGTCTGATCTAATGGCTGTCTGATCTAATGATAGTTAATATTGGTTGACTGTAGGATCTAATGGTAGTTAATATTGGTTGACTGTCTGATCTAATGATAGTTAATATTGGTTGACTGTAGGATCTAATTACTGTCTGATCTAATGGCTGTCTGATCTAATGATAGTTAATATTGGTTGACTGTAGGATCTAATGGTAGCTAATATTGGTTGACTGTCTGATCTAATGATAGTTAATATTGGTTGACTGTAGGATCTAATGATAGTTAATATTGGTTGACTGTAGGATCTAATGACTGTCTGATCTAATGGCTGTCTGATCAAATGATAGTTAATATTGGTTGACTGTAGGATCTAATGACTGTCTGATCTAATGATAGTTAATATTGGTTGACTGTAGGATCTAATGGCTGTCTGATCTAATGATAGTTAATATTGGTTGACTGTAGGATCTAATGGTAGTTAATATTGGTTGACTGTAGGATCTAATGATAGTTAATATTGGTTGACTGTAGGATCTAATGACTGTCTGATCTAATGATAGTTAATATTGGTTGACTGTAGGATCTAATGGTAGTTAATATTGGTTGACTGTCTGATCTAATGATAGTTAATATTGGTTGACTGTCTGATCTAATGATAGTTAATATTGGTTGACTGTAGGATCTAATGACTGTCTGATCTAATGGCTGTCTGATCTAATGATAGTTAATATTGGTTGACTGTAGGATCTAATGATAGTTAATATTGGTTGACTGTCTGATCTAATGACTGTCTGATCTAATGATAGTTAATATTGGTTGACTGTAGGATATAATGACTGTCTGATCTAATGATAGTTAATATTGGTTGTCTGTCTGATCTAATGACTGTCTGATCTAATGATAGTTAATATTGGTTGACTGTCTGATCTAATGACTGTCTGATCTAATGATAGTTAATATTAGTTGACTGTAGGATCTAATGATAGTTAATATTGGTTGACTGTCTGATCTAATGACTGTCTGATCTAATGATAGTTAATATTGGTTGACTGTAGGATCTAATGATAGTTAATATTGGTTGACTGTAGGATCTAATGACTGTCTGATCTAATGATAGTTAATATTGGTTGACTGTAGGATCTAATGATAGTTAATATTGGTTGACTGTAGGATCTAATGATAGTTAATATTGGTTGACTGTAGGATCTAATGATAGTTAATATTGGTTGTCTGTCTGATCTAATGACTGTCTGATCTAATTATAGTTAATATTGGTTGACTGTAGGATCTAATGACTGTCTGATCTAATGATAGTTAATATTGGTTGACTGTCTGATCTAATGACTGTCTGATCTAATGATAGTTAATATTGGTTGACTGTAGGATCTAATGACTGTCTGATCTAATGATAGTTAATATTGGTTGACTGTCTGATCTAATGATAGTTAATATTGGTTGACTGTCTGATTTAATGACTGTCTGATCTAATGATAGTTAATATTGGTTGACTGTCTGATCTAATGATAGTTAATATTGGTTGACTGTCTGATCTAATGACTGTCTGATCTAATGATAGGTAATATTGGTTGACTGTCTGATCTAATGATAGTTAATATTGGTTGACTGTCTGATCTAATGATAGGTAATATTGGTTGACTGTAGGATCTAATGACTGTCTGATCTAATGATAGGTAATATTGGTTGACTGTCTGATCTAATGACTGTATGATCTAATGGCTGTCTGATCTAATGGCTCTGATCTAATGACTGTCTGATCTAATGGCTGTCTGATCTAATGATAGGAATTTTCCAAATAGTTAAAATTTAACTTCATTTAATTAAATTGGTTGTTCCTTCAAAAGTTTTTGGTTGAACTTAAAATCCAAGAAGTTAATTTTTCTTTAGGAATCCAAAACTTCATTAAGAATTAAAGGGAGAGGTTAATGGTAGAAATTAATGAACCAATCCTTGTCCCAATTAAAGATAAATTATTTTGACCAATCAAGGATGGTCTTTTTAAGGTATTAAATTGGTTAAAAGTCCTTTTAAGGAATTAAATATTGTTGGAATGTCTAATTTTGTGCCCATCAAGACGTTGACCCATATAGAATTTGAGGCAAAAGTTTATTTTGCTGTTGTCAATGGTCCCTGACTAAATAGAATTTTTACTTTAATTCTAAGTGTCTGACCAAATGAAAAATTTTAAACGTTATTTGTTAAGATTTGGTTTTGATCCAATGGCCTACAAATGTGCGATTAAGGCTGTCGGATTAATGATGTTAATTTGGGTTGCGTCTGGGAATTTAATTGGTGGACACAAATAAACAATGGGAAAGGGTAATGGAATTACCAAATGTGTAACTCATAAAAGTTGTCCTTCAATTGGTTAATTAAATCCGCAACCATTTTTCATTGGAACATTAAAGAACCATAAAGGAATTTAGATGGTCCGAAATTTGCAAACCTACCTTTCCCAAAAGGCCCCATTTTGGACCATTCAAGGAGGTCAAGGTTTAATGAAAAGTCCTTGGCAATGAAATCAAGGGATTTAAAATTCCA